>NW_020884875.1:3625282-3678406 GCF_003945725.1 Corapipo altera
GTAACCAAATTAATGCCACATAACCACTCTACTCTTTTTCAGCTCCATGGTGCAATGTTTGGAAGTGGAATCTACCTTAGTCCATTGTCAAGCATATCATTTGGTTACTCAGGTGATATTTATAAATCATCTAAAGTTGGAGAAATATAGGGGGGTATCTTATTCTACTGCTTTTCTTACCAGCTTCACTGTTTACAATACTGTATTCAATTTTATCTTTGTTGACCATGGTTTAATTTATTCAAAAAAGAGAAAATCTAAATTCACTTGTTAAAAACTGTCCTTATTTTCCAGGGGGCTGAGTATCGTGAAGCTGTGTTTGAAGTAAATATTAGCTTATACTGAACGCTTTGTGTAGTGGAGCAGGTCTTGATTATGTTGTGGAAATCCAGCTTTGTGATTTTTGTCAGTATCTGCCTAAGTCCATCTAACTTTACCTATGGATTCATGGTCTTTTGTGACCTGATCTGACAAAACAAATATTCATCAATAAACATGTTCAAGCTTTTATATTTAAGAGTATTCCCAAGTATCACCATGTCAGGATTACATAGAAAGTGCCAGACAGTGTGTTTATTTTAGCCTCAGAAGGGGAGAAAACATAATTTGTCTCTCTAGTGAATCCGAAGGGGAGTTGTGCAGAGTTTTCCATATAAAAATTAAATCATAAATAGAAACAAGATACATGGAATGTGTCTATAAGAAATTAAAGAGTTTTTAAAATATGCTGAATTTTATTTTGGGTATGTGGTATTTACTATTTCCTCACATATGAAAATGAAGGTATAGAGCTGAATGTGTGTTTGTGTGCATCTAGGTAATTTTGACTGTTTTAGTTATGCTTTCTGACGCTCAGTATTTTGAGGTAATGTCACAATTCATTTTAAGAGCTCAACATGTTTGAGCTACTATTTGTGGAACTTCAACATCAATTATTTTTAACTACACTTTTAGCTTTTCAGAGATTACACGGGTATGGGGGGCTCACTAAAAGTGCTGGTTACAGTATCATTATCTAATAAAATGTCTTTCTTTTTGCACAATGCTATTTTGTCAACTTCAACATGTTATTGCTCCTCTCTCTGCCTGTCTTGATTCCTTCCATCCTGTGTCCTCCAGAAAGGAGGCCTGTGTTCCCATCAAGTGTGTAGTCCTTGATGCTAATAAAAACTATGGAAGAGTCCTACATGTCCTGTTCCTTCAAAGAATTAGACTTCCCCCATAATTCAATCTGTGTTTGAAAACTGCCAAGAAATGGAAGTCTTCAAGACCAGGCTGGATAGAGCTCTGAGCAACCAGGTCTAGTGGAAGGTGTCCCTTCCCATGGCAGGAGGGCCAGAACTAGATGATCTTTAAGGTCCCTTCCAACCCAAACCACTCCATGATTCTATGATTCTGTGAAGTCTGGGATACTGGAAAGGCAAGGACATCCATAGTAGCATATAACACAGGACTTTTAGATAAACCAATATGAATGAGATCTAAGGCACAAAGATTTTTGAGATGGATATTGGATCCAATGTTGACAAATGACTGACAAACAATCCAATATTTTTCAATGTAGATAAGGGAATCAAACCACAGTAGATTTCAAGATTTAAGTGACTTACTCATAAAAATTAATGAGACTGTTCATGTAAGTCTACACAGAGTGCTAAAGATTAATATCTAAAGTTCTTCTCTTGTGATTTTGCTGTCCCATCCACAGTAAATCAGACTTACTTCATCCCAAAGGTCAGTTAGACTCAGGACATGCTGACCTGTAAAGCAACCATGTAAGAACATTCCTGATCTGAATTCAGTGACATTTAAGTTCATGTTTATCTCCTTTTGCACCTACTTAATGCCAACTGGACTTTGCTAAGGTCTTTACAATACCTGTAGAGGTACTGGTAATTTGTAGGATTACATTGTGATTTTCTGTGACAAAGTTAAGTAGCTTATTGGGTGCCATGCAAAGAACTGTGATTCCCACTGTGATTCTTGTTTCTTTCTTGCACTTAACTTTTCTTATTACAGTGTTTATATGCCAGGGTATCTTACATGATTTTAATATTCCTAGGGATGAACAAGAAGCAGCAGAAGGTGTTAGCTAAAGATGAACCAGCTTCAGGCAGTAAGGGCAGTAATGCATCACAGGTATGATACCTCAACCATCTCTGGAAGATTTGTGGGTTTTTGAGAACTTAGCAGCTGAGAAGGAGGTAATATTTCCTTTGTGCAAACTAACAGTTTTATTTCATTGAATTGAAATCAACAACTTCAGAGACTGCAAACATCAAACACAGCCCAACTGCTTTAGTAAAAATTTACAGAGTATATTGTAGGTCTTGTACCCTTCAAGAATTTAGGAAGAGAAGGAAAATGAAATACAAATTGCATTATGGTCCTTAGCAAGTCCTTACTTTCTGAGTTTTAGACTTCCAGAAGAATGATGCAAGAGAACTTGAGAGTACTTCTTGCTTGAAAATTAGTAGCATTTACTTTATAGCATGTCATTTTTTCTTTTTCATGTTTTTTACATATGAAACCATTACAATTCTTCTTTATCTAAAACAAACTCACAGCATCTGTGTGTAAGGCTAAATTTTGAGAAAGTAATCTTATGTCTGTCTCCCTGGTTAACACATAGAAACTACAGAATAATCTGGCTTTGAAGAGAGATTGGTATGTCACAGCAGAAGCCCTCAGAAGTAGGAAGGCCAGTAAAATATCGGGGTGGTGGCCAAAGAGTCAATGATCAAATTCACCTTTTTTTCTTTTTTTCTGCTACCAATTTGTTTATCAATAGCATTCTGATGTTTCTGATAGTATTATTCATTCTGTAAGAATTAGAAACTTTTGAATGTTATTTTTCTGGATAAAGGAGTTCAAATCCCTCCTACAAAAATCCAAATGAATAATAGAATAATTTTTATAAATTCTATTACATTCAGAAATAAAGAGAAAAATTTTAGGAAGACTACCTCTGTTCATTAATAAACCACTGAAAACAACAGTCATCTACTTTGTTACTTTTTCACTCAGTTTGTTTTACTGCACTAACTATGTTTTCTTGCTTTTATATCTCAGTCACAGAAGAAAGGACAACAGTCACAATTTTTGCAAAGCCGTAACCTAAAATGCATAGCCTTATGTGAAGGTAAGCTGAAGGCCCTGGTGAAACTTTTAGTCATGGTCACAGGATGCACAGGTTACTGGATGCAAGTCAATGAGACCTTTAGTTCCAATATTGCTTGTTCAGGTAAGAGACTACTTATAGGCCTATGAGTACTTGCTCAACAGCAGACCTTTATATTTCAGTTCAGAATGTTTCCCCTCTTTAAACAAAACCTGTAGCACATACTGAATTTTCATGGAATAATTATATGCATTTGGAGTTGTTAAATTTCATGCCATTAATGATTGCCCAATGCTCCAATCTGTCTAGATCCTTCTAAAAGGCCTCTTGTCTCTCCAGAGAACACCACCTCCAAGTATGGCATCAGCAAACTCAGTAGTGGTGCATTCACCTCCTGCATCCAGGTAGTTTATAAATCCACTGAACAGAACTGGCCTTGGAATGGAGCCCTGAGGACCACCACTGGTGTGTCTAGGCACCAGCCAGTCTTCACTACAACCTTTTGGGCTCAGTCCCTCAGTCAGTTCTTCACCCAGTGCACCATGAACCTGCTCATCCCACAGTTGGACTACTTGTCCAGAAGGATGCTGTTTAAATGAGTTTTGAAATCTTTTCAAATACAGATTGATGGTATAGCTTCTAGTTAGCAATAAAAGGCTTTCTTGCCTGTGTTGTCCTCATTCTGCTGGTAAACAACCTATGGTCAAATACATTGCTGTTTTCTAAACATTGAGCAAGTTTTGGCAAGCTTTTTGAACCCCTTGAGTCATAATTGCTATGGTTAATTGTTTTAAATGTTTGGTAGTATTGCAAATCCAAAATTTACCATATAGCAGTTTCAGGCGTTGTCTTAAACATCTTGGTTTTGAATCAGCCATCATTATACACAAATATCTGTTCCAAAGGCTGATTAGTTGTCTTAATAGCCCTAAACAATTTAAAATTATAGATATATTTTTTAATCTTTCATTCCATTTAAGAACTTGCTCCCATACATCAAGCATCTGTGTTTTCTAAAAGATATATTTTGAACACAAGAATCAAATTCATCTTTCTGTTTGTACTAGCAGCCATCTCAAAATCTGCACCACACCCCAGACATGCAGTGGAAAACTACACATTCCCAGAAGCCTGTTTAAAGTGTATAAAACCCCAAGCCTTTTAAAGCAATATTTTTGAGGCATATTTTCATCACTATGAAATTTATTCTTTCCCTGATAGTGATAACCTCACCCGATCTGCACAAACATGGAGAGATATGGGTAGTTCCCAATACGGATCATGTGTGTACAAGATTTTTCTTTGTGTGAGTAAAAGCTTCATTTAACATTCAGCTTCATACTATACCTTTATCCCATGTTGCCTCCAGTGGTTGTAGTTAAAGTAGATAAAAGACATTTCTTCCTAATTCTGTTCAGCGTCACTTCATTTTTTATCTTCCACTGTACTTACGTGTGTTAGGAAATGCATTGATAAGCTAGTAACAAAGGTTTAGTAGATGTTTTGTTACAAAATAAATTAACAGAGAGTCACTAATTTTTCCCATTCAATGGCATTACTTCATGTTACAGTAAGCCTATCCATGTATTGTAAAGCATAATTTTTATTTGGCTGTGTGTATTTAAGCTGAAGAATTCATTAGCTTCCTGTCTGTGATGTGAGCATTTGCCCTTTCACCTAAGAGTTGTCCTTTGGATCCTACTGGCTTATTCAGCCTCAGGGTTCTAATGACAATGGCAGCCTTATCGCCCTCTACTCTCCATTAGGATCTTAATATAGTGACCGTATAATGATGAAGTGCAGTGGAGTTTTTAATAGAAACATGTTAACATATGGAGTAAGAACTCTTGATTAGTGAAAGAAGGAGAGTTTGGGATGTTTTCCAGTAGATTAATAAAATACTAATTTGCTTTTATTTTCTGTACTTTTTTTTTTTTAGTTATGAAGATGGTCAAGTGGGTGATACAAGTATAAATACACAGGAACCGAGCATTCATAAAGAGATTCTTCGAGTCATTGGCAATCAAACTGCTACTGGTTAAAAGGACCACTCTTATTTAATTGATGTGAAGCCTTCCTCAGTGTCAAAGCTGGATTTTGAACTGAAGAAGATGCAAAAAACCTAATTTATTATTATTATTCTAAACAAATTAACCATTTGAATACTTACTGTTTTCTTACTTAGTATTTCTTATCTCATCAAAATACCTGAGATGGTATCAATTAGCAACTGTAGGGGTGCAAATTCTATTATTATTATACTAAAACAATGAATAATTAAACAGGCATTTGGGTCACAATAAACAGACTTCAAAAAGGACTTTTGTGCTGATATTTTTATATTAAACTTCAATTGGAGGTTTTAGTACTGTATACTGGTATTTTAAATTTAGAATGACTGAATTATAAGTGAGAGAGAAGATTTTATAGCGGAGCACCTGTATTGTGCAGGATACTTTGCAATAAGTAAAATATTCTCATATTAAAACACAATAAAAGGTTATCTGGAACATGTAAAATGAAAGGGATTGGTTACCTGCAGCTATCTTTGATTCTTTTTGTTTTACATAAATGCAGCTAGCATTTAGACTCAAAGGGGAAAGCAACAATACATTTTTTATTTACTGAGTGAAACAAAGCAAAAAGTAATGAATGTGTTAGTGTATGTTCAGCTTTCTTTGTCTTCTCTGGAAACACTGTCTTATCCATTACACAAGTCAGTTGCATTTTTTAATTATACAAGCCTAGCAAACACCTGGAAATCCTGAAGCTGTTAACTTCCTTTTTACGAATTTGTTTTTTATATACTAGATTTTACAGTTTCATTAGATCAACAAGGTTTTTTAATGTTTGCATCTTAACTTCAGTGAAACTGCTTTGTGGTTAACTTTATTCACATATTTTAAAGTATGTGCTGAATTAAGGCTTTTACATGGTTGAGTTGATTGTTGGTACATCAGAAAATATAAACAAATGCAAAATTTTACTCATTGTCTTGGTGAAATATTTTTGTTAATTTATTCCTTGGGGATAACGAATCCATTCAAATCTCTCTGTCTTTTAAACTAACAACTATTTTTTTCAAAGTGAGCATGATGGCAACACAGATAGAGAAGGGCCTGATCTCCAAGGCATAAAGCATACCCTGTGCCCTGATGAGTGCCCTTGGCAGCCCTTGTGGTAGCTCTCCTGAAGAAACAGTCACACCTTCGAATATGGAGAGCAGTTCAGCTTATCCATCTGTGCAACAACTGCAAGCCACTTCAGAAAGCAAAAATAGACTGAATGCTCTATTATGTTATTTTCATAATAAAGATACTAAAGTGCCAAATAACAGCACAACAGAGCTCAAGTGTGTTTGTTTTTTTTAAACAGAACTGCATGAGATATGCTGAAATGGGTGATTCCTTCTTTCTAGGTCAAGCTATACTGCTGTATTACTTGCTGCAGTTGAAGTGTCCTACAAGTAAAATAGTGATATTTGACCCAGGAGCGTATACTTGATTTATTTTAGCATTCTAGACTTATTTGTTGGGGAGTTCAGTTTTTCAGGGTTCACCAGACTTGTAAACCCAATTGTGTTTGCATATCCCTATTTTGCTGTTATTTCTGTTGACTTCCCTCCAACATTTGGTGGATCCCGAACTTGAGAATCACTACTCTAATTGTTATCTTTTGTGTTAGGATACAGGTTAATTTCTGGAAACAAAGAGGTTTCCTGAAATTTGTTTATCTCTGTAAAGACTACCTTAGGTTGTGTTACTGCACAAAATCAGCATAATTCAGAAGTGGAACTGAAACCCTGGCATGTCCATCTCTCTGTAATTGGCCTGCCATATGTATCTGAATCACAATGTTTTGCATAACAAAAAGAAACTAGGAAGCAAGTCCACAAAGGTGTCCTATGATTATTTGTGGGGCTGATAGTTCACCACCCTGGGATGCCTGGCCAAAAAACTAGGAGAAAAGAAAGATGACCATGAGTGAACTGCAGAAGTCAAGCAAGCAGTCATCTTCTCTGTCCCGTCAAGCTGCAGCAGGGTCATAAGTGAAACCCCTGAAAGAAGAAACCTTAAAAGTAGCTAGTGAGTCAACTAGCAGTGAGGCAGCCTCAGTTTGCATTGTGGGATCATGATACTGGTCATGCTTGGTGCCATCGTAAGTACAACCTCTGGAAAGAGTTGGGAAAAATACATTGCTGCCAAACTTTAGGACTGCTCAGAACTTGTGTTTTAAATTATGAGCCACAGTAAGGGACAGCGTGGAGGAAAGCAGGGCTCCAAGGTGTATGGAAGCCTTGCTGTTTTAAGGGGCCTGCTTCAGGGAGTACTGTGGCAACTGACTTACCCATGGAGGAGAAGGATGGTGGCCAGGAGTAAAAGGCAGAATGTAATAAGCACAGATGTTACGAACCAGTGGAAGAGGGCAAAACCTTTCAGGGACACAGGTGGTTCTGAAGGGATGAGGTGTGGTCAGCAGCTCAGGTCCCATGCAGTGCATGGCAGGAAAAAGGGATTGGAAGAACAAAGCAGCATCATGGGGATATGCAGCCCATGGCAGTATGGAGCAGCACCGTCCCCAGGGAAGCTGGGCCACCTGGAAAGGTGTCGCACTATAGTGTGACAAGGACACAAGCCCAGTGCCACACATAAACAGCATTTGAATTAAAAAAAATTTCTCTTGCTACACAGAAACTCAGTCCCTTTTTTCTTTAGCCAATATATTAATGAGAAACTTCTAAGACATTGTCTTATCTGCAGGTGGATATGAATCTTCTGATTATTTAACAAAGGATTAGTTCTTATTAATTTTAAAAGGTGAGGGGAAGGACTGAGTTTCATTTGGGGTCTGTTACTAAAAATTGTCCTTATTTAAATGTCTTATAAAACTTATATGAACTTACATAAACTTCAAAGCTAAACCAAAAATTTTTATCACCAAGAACTGGAATGAAAAAGCCTGAGGATGAGATTCGCTTTGAAGGATTTGTCCCTCCAAGGGTGAAAGTTACATATTGCCAAACGTTTCCAAATAACTTACATTAACATGGATTCTAGGGGATGAAAAACAAAAACTCAGGGTCATCTGAGCAAAACTGTATGTTATCCTCAAAGCCCTTGCATTTCCCTTCCTCTGTTACCATGCACACATATTGGTGATAGAGCAATCATTATAACTGCTGCTAGGAAGTTGTAGGCTTTCCACAAATAGCTTTTAATCCAAGAAAGTAGAGCCCCAGGCTCTGCCATCTCTCTTGGTAGAAATTTCCATGAAACCATAGCTATCTAGCTGTCACCATATCCAGCATGGAGCAACCAAGGGAATTCTCGGTAAGAACTTTCTAACTTCTTACTATATCCCACAACAAAATACAAACCCTCACGTGGGAAAGATTTGACAGAAGAATTGTTTAGCACCTTAATGTTTCTCCCTAATTATGAATTGCCATATATTGCTAAATATTTTAAACATTGAGAAGGAAACCCAAAAAGATGCTTTAAAATATTTCTTGAGACTTAGGCAAGTATTTATCATTCAAGGGCTAAATTAAGTGATTTGACTTACCTTTTCCTATGATATGAATCAACATAGCCCTGTTTTCTTCAACAGTGCTACAATGTTTTGATAACCCAATTTTTTTTGCTTCTTATTACTATAAAGTGGCCAGGTTGTGTGACATTTTGGTTAATATTCTACAGGAACTGGTCAATGACACTGGAACTTTTTAGGCTTATATTTTCCCTCTCTAGCCCTTGAAAAACTGTTAATGATGCTGTATGATTTTAAGATTATAGCTATTGGTACTAAAAATGTATCTGATGACTCTAAGATTGTGCTTTTGTTAATACAAATATAAAATCACTCCAAATGAAGACTTTTTGCATAGATCAATTATACTTTGCTTATAAATCATTTACTACTGTGGAAGCAATTAGAATACTTTGAGCAAAGATGAATGAAAAGTAGAAAAAAAAACCTTAAAAGGGACAATGAATGAAGGGATTCATGGTTTGAAAAGATATACTAAAAAAACCCCAAACCCTAAGCAAATACAAAAGCAGTATCTAGTTACTTAAGCATTATATTAATTTAGACAGATTTTTTTTTCCTTGGCTCTGGAAAATGAAAGTGAGATACAAAAAATACGAACCATGACTGACATGACTCACTGCGCACCAAGTCTTTGCTGGCAGCAGTATGGCAGCTGGAATGTCCCTGGCCACGCATCTCTTCCCTGCTATGGCATGCAGCAGCCTGCAGTATTTTGTTTGCAAAACCAAGGTGTTAATCTGGGTTCCACGAAATTTCTTCATTGCAAACACTATCTCAAAGCGAAGGACGAGTCTGCTGACTAAACTGAGCAAGGTCTGTTGTTTGTAGAGAAACTAAGATTATTTGGAGCACTGGGAGTTGGTCAGAAAGGATCTTGAGTCCAGTCAGCTGAATTTTTTCCTCAAAGTGCTCAGGAGTGGAGGAACACGTGCTTCAGAAGGAGATATATAAAAATGGGAAGATATGCTCCAAGCAGAGTGTCATTCTGTGTGTATGGTGTTGTGTGAAATGAACAAGGATGTCGTCATTAGTTTGAATTTCCTGATTTGGCTTTGGAAATGTCAGATCTGAAAGCACTGACCTCTGTCTTTCTTGGGATATCAGTGTTGTTCTGCTCTCCGACTGCAGCAACATGAAGGAATAAGACACCTTGAGTTGCTGTTTTGTAGCATTTGGATTGCATGCTCCTGCTGCATTTTAATCTACCACAAAACAGTTGCAATGTAAAGTACTGCCCGTTACACTTCACATTGTGATTTTGTATATTTACTAGGTAAAAGATTTTTGTAAAGAAAAAAAATTAAGTAGATTTTAGATGAATATATCTACTGTGTCAAAAACCTGTTGAGATTGCACTGAACTTCTGCCAGAAAGTCAGTAAAAATAGTCCTTACACAGACATTTAATTAATATTCTAAAAATAATTTTTGAACTTACATAGGATGTATTGTATCTTTAACTTTTTACAAGCAGCTATTCCTTTATGTAAGCACAAAATATGTCTATGTTTCTTATAACTCTATAGCCTTTTTGTCTCCAAATAAATTTGTTAAATTCTATGCACAAAATCATACTGCAGCCTGCTATTTAACCTGTGGTGCCTTAGAGTTTCTACAAATATTTAACAAAATGTACATAATGTAAATACTGCCAGAAGATCACTAAGGCCAAATATTTTGTCTATTCACTTTTTACTGCACTTGCTTTCTATTGCTATGTAAGCCTCTTTTACTGAGCTTTGTAACAGCTATAGCACTGTAGCCAATGTAAATGTTTACCTTCAATAAATCAGAATTTGTTCAACAAGCACTGTGTTGGGCATTTGGGCACTATTTTGAGAACCCTGTTTGAAGTTAAAACAGCCATCTAAGAGTTAAACTGCATCTGAAGCAGTTTCTTAACTTTGCTACTCTCAATGACATCTGAAAGTTATGGCATGCTTTTACACATATTATTGTCGTGATTTTTTTTGCAGTGATCTTTTTAAAAACACTTAGACAAACAGTAAAACCAGTTCTCCTTGATATGTTTATCTGAATGGGTTACACAACTGGTTCGAAACAGAGATACTGGAATTAAAGCAGTATTTTGCATGTACAGTATGCTATAAAATGCATAAGGATGTCTCAAGATGCATTTTATAATTGCTTTTAAAAAATAAATCCTCTCTTTTTCTGTGGAGCTGTTTTTGTAATAAAAATCCAGCAAATATATGACAAATCATGTCATACTTCAATGTGGCACTGTTTAAAGTATAAATGCACATCTGCAACTCATAAAATATGCAGACATTTGTGGGACTGGTTATTAATTCAGTGAATGTAGTGGTTTTTTCACTGTGAGCTCATTTTAATTATATGGGTGTATATAATCTGTATCTTTTGAAAGTTTTACCTGTTGTTTGTTAAATTTATGATTTTGTTACTGCAGATTTTCAATTGAAAGAGTTAAAGTGGTACTATTATTTTGACTGCTGTGAAGCGTGTTATGCAAATGTGACTATCAGAGAAATTAAAAGATACATCATAGCTACCCTAAATAACTGATAATATGCCTTTGATTTAAGTTTACAGGCTGGAACTTGAATTCTCTAATGGAAGAGATATTCCAGATTTTGAGGATCTTAAATTTGGAAGAAGCAGTGACTTCTAAACTCAAAACAAGAGCTGAATTGGAGGGGGAATCTCAGATCTTCAGGAGGGACAGGATTTATACCCACTTTGGCTTAATTTTTACTTCATTTCCAAGTGGCTACAATCACAGGTTCTCTCAATATGCATGAATAGTCTGTTTTCCCTTGAGAAAATATGTGGTATATTGTATTCGCCTGTTGAACAGTTCCATGTGGGACCCAAGAGATTAGTAATCCAAACATTAATTGACAGCAGTAAAAAAATTATTGCAATGGACAAGGGCTACTTTCAAACACACACATGGCATTTTTGACAGGAGGAAGAGCAGAGAATCTGCTAAGAAAACATGGCCATTGCTAAAAGTATGTGCTGTATTCACTAAACCATGTTTGCACACTTGAACAACTTCTCTTTTTTGAAATTAGTCTGCAGTGCACATTCAGCAAATAATTTTGCACAGGTCTCATGGCCTGGGCCCCCTCCAAGAGGGGTTTGTCCTCCTGAAATATTGGGAGGCAACTTAAATAGAGCTGCATCAGATGAATGAAGCCAATAGTAGCTGAGGGCCACATCTTTGCTATGCCCTAGCTCTCAGCACAATGCAAACATCTTAAGAGGAGAAAACTCAAGGAATGTAACAAAGGGCTACTTCAGGGCTCAATGCCTTGTAAAAGCCTACTGTCGAAATAGGTGAAAAACAGGAACAGCACTTGGAAAAAAAATAGCGTTTTTATTAGAATACTTAATAGATCTCTCAGGTTAATTTTCTTGAATGTGAGAAATATTCATGTTTAAGGGAGGGAAGTGTGATTCAATACACAGAAATTGAAGCCTCTGATCAGGGCACAAGACCTTTTTGGTATCAGCATTGTATGTAGCAAGCCCATGTGTGAGGCGTCAGCCTTTGGATTTCAGCCAGCTCCAGAAAACTGCCATTTTGCAAAATACTGAAGCCGTGGGAATTACACTAGCAGCAGAAACAGTGACTGCTGCAGAAGCAAGAGCAGCACAAGTCTCCAGAGACCGTGTCTGGAAAAAAATACAGGAACTCCTGGCTTAAGGTTTGCTCAACAAAAGCCAGAGCTTATCATCAGAAAAGCAATTCTAATTTGTGACTTTTAAAGAGAAAGTTTTCCATTGTTTGAGAGAAATGAGGAAAAAAAAACCTTAGTTTTTTTCAACCTGCTGTCCTGTAGTTGTGCAGCTCAGGGGCAATGTGCCTGGGGCAATGTCCTACTGTACTTGCATGTGGCAGATTTACTTACAGTAGTAGTTAGCAACTTTCCAACGGATCTCAGGCAGAGTGAAGAATGGTTCAATTAGCTGACAGTTCCTTGGAGTCTATCTGATATTTTGTATGTATATTCTGATCGAGTTTGTATGGGTAAAATATTCCAGAAAGGGAATAGGTAGCTGATACTTGCTGATTTTCAACTCTGATCAGACTATTCTTCTCATACGAGCTGTTGAACAAACAATTTTACTGACTATTTAAGAAAAAATTCTTGATCCCTCCATCTCTCCTAGAAAAATAGCTTGGAGTTCAGGGATATTTCTGCTCACAACCATCTACAAGGTTAATTCAGTATGAAGAAATTCAAGGATGAGAAGAGTAAGAGCCTGAAGTAATTTGAATATATATATAAATATAAACATGTAAATATTTGGTTCTAAGTATAGGAGTGTAAGTTAAAACAGTTCTTTTGGCTCAAAACTAATGATAAGGTTATCACAGTTTACAACACTTTTGACAAATGCCGTGTGTTACAAACAGGTTTTGACTGCCCTAATGTGGTACCTTTTGGTAGATCTAACTTGCTGGCTTTTTATCAATGACATATTTTGCTAGAGGCTTTTGAAATTTTGCCTGTGGGCAATTTCAAGGATCCAGTAACGCTTTTTCTGTATGTTATGTAGCTGGCATGTTGTGCTTCATCTGTGTGAAATTGTGTTATTCTACTGTTTGGCTTTTTCTTATCCCATGCAAACTTTGATTTCATGTTTGCCATGCTAATTAATAGGACACAAATATCAAAAATATCAGAATCTTAATATCAATCTTTCTTCAGATTCCTTCAGATACTGTATGCTTTTGAACTTTACATCTTTTTTTTGACAATTACCAATAGCATTCAGTCTATTTTACACCCTGGTTGCAAATATCTTTGAGTGGTTGCTAAACTACTTGATAAACCTGAGAGGTGACACTTCCCTCTCTCTGAGAGTTGATTTATCTTTTTTTTTTCCTTTTAAAGTCTCCAGTAGTCTCTTGCCCTACCAAAAAATAATATAAAAGATAGAGGATGTGTTGATGTTTGTTATGTTGTTCAATGACTTCATATTCTGTATAGCTATGCTAATGTGACCTGAATTTCTGGTCCATTGCAGTTCTTTTTCCTGTCACTCTTTTGCTCACACAGCTAGCCTTTAGAAAAGCATCAGATATAAGCATTAAAATACAATTTTGAGTATATTTCAGGTAGTATATTTCAGTTAAAATGCAAAAATATGTGGCCACAAATAGTAAAAAAAGTGTTGAAATTACAGTTCTTCAATATGAAAAACATGTGTACAAACTATTAACTTATATATGAGAACAAGAATGTGTGGCCAGAAAGGTATGCCAAGAAGGATGCTGTTATAAGTTAAAGAGTTTATGAACACAATTTTCTCTCATATTTTTCTTTCATCTAAGAAAAATTGGCAGTGTAAGGTTAAAATACTCATCCCTACCTGCAGTTCTAACTCTGACTTTAAATTGGGTTCAGGTTGGATTACTGGTCTTTCCTTCACAGCTTCTTCTTTTCCTATGTTTTTATTGTGAGGAAAACTTAATGGGGTCTTAGTTCCTTGAAAGAATGTTATTGATCTTGTAGACTAATCTACTAGAACAATTTCTATGTGTTGGCAGAAGTGGGCTTTTTCATCAATTGGCTACCATATGTATTTGATTCCTTTCCATGGAGATTGTTTATATTTGTAAACCTCAACTCTATTTACTTGAAACAAACTTTTCCGTAGAGGATTGAAAGATTTGATGGCGTATATTGTGAGGTTTATTATGATAATTTTTAACTTCTTTCTTTGTAAGTGGAGTTTCAGTGGCCTGGACAGCAGATGCTTTGGTGTAGTGCAACAATTTAGGAATTGGTCCCAGTGAGGACTGATTTTGATTTTTGATTTTGAAAAAAAACCAAAACTACAACAAAGATGTGGTTCATGGTCCATGGTAATTGAAGATTTTGTAAGGGTTTATGTAGGTTAAAATTGTGCAAGGTATCACTCTAGCAGTTTTGTGAGCTGAACAGTTGCCTCTTGTGCCCAGCAATGTTCTCGAGCATGTTCATTTTACTTGTGTAGGTGTGGCCATCCTGGTCAGACTTGGATGGTTGGTTTGTCTAGAGCAAGATCTTTGCTCTGTAGTGACAAAGGTATTCCTTGGTGGAAGATTACATTTCTTAAAGCACTGCTGTTCTTGCTTTTCTTTGTGCAGTTTCCTGTGGCAAAAGCAAATGCAAAGTGGATGAAGGATACTATTATTTTGATTTGTAGCATTATTCCTACATCATGAGTAGGTACAAGTGATTCCACAGCATTTAAGTCAGTTATGATTCAGGCCTCTACATAGACTTCAGTATCCATAATAATTTACTTTGGTTTTCTCTGACTATTGATATATACACATGCATATGTACTTTTTAATTGTGCAATTTTGATTGCCAACTAGGTGTTTAAATAGAGTAAAGTGGGGACCACTGTTTTGTATATACAGAGATTGTCTAAACTTGCAAAGAAAGCTGAGCAAGTAGAGCTCAATCATGAAGAACAATTTATTCCAGTGCTCTGCTAAGCAGTGACTACTGAATCCTGTGGGTGGTTTTATAAAAAAGTGAGCAAACGTCTACTGAAAAGTTAAGTCTCTGTGATCAGAAGAGATTCAGAACCAAGCTTCTTGAGGTGCAAGGCTTGTAGTCTTACATATTCCATCCCTCCAGCCACAAAACAAGGATTTGATTAAATACTTGTACTTTTTTTTCTCCTTGTCCCCCTCTCCCACCAGAAACTTTCTCTGGGCAAATAACTATATCCAAAAACTTTTTTAACTGTAAAAGCCATTGCCAGTTAATCACAGCTATGTCAGTTTAAGGATGTGATTTCCACAACTTAGTCCCTTAGATTTATGGTGCTCTCTATGATTTTTATTTTTCCTCCACATTATGAATGCCTCATTTCTCTTGAGGGTCATAAAAACTTGAAAGGTATAGTAGCAATATACAATGCAGACTTCCTTGCACCCTCTTGCTGGTCTGCATAAAACCTGAATTGAGGTACTCATTTCCTGCAGTGATTAGTCAACATAATGTGATCACTTGATGAAAATCATGCTATAGTAGTTAGATATTTTGGAGAGGAATGTTGGGGTTGAGTTTTTCTGTTTCACAGAGCTCTTTCAGCAGCAAGTGAAATCTTTCCTTTCCTGGTTTGAGTTCATCTCTGTATCTTTAATTTTTATTTGCTTTCTTTAGGTCAGGATGTTGGGTGAACCATCTAAGGGCTACTTAACTGAGGAACCAATTTTACTTACAGAATTCTTCCTGCAGTGTCCATACTGGACCAAACTGCAGGTAATAGAAAGCCTTGGCAAGAGCTGCCTTTCCAAGATGTTTTTTAGTGGGCAGGGTTTGCTTTCTGCAGGGAGCACCAGGCAGGATGCCTGAAAATTTGGCCACTCCTGCAGACTCCTTCTGAGCTGAATGTTATCTACAGTCACACCTGAGCTAGGGGGCCTTTCACCTTCTCCATCTTGCTACATTTCAGTTGTCTCCTGGAGGTTCAAACTGAGCTACTTTTTTTTAATTCAAGTTCAGCAGCTCCAAAGGCTTACTTACAGTAGAACATGCATTCTTGTTCAACAAAACACTTAGTTCTGTGCTCAAATTTGCATAAAAGTTATTTTTTCAATGCTGTCTTGGAACTATGCTCTGTTGTTGCCACAAAAAGTACCAGAGGGCTGGAGGACCTCTCCAGTGAGGACAGACTGAGAGGGCTGGGGCTGTTCAGCCTTGAGAAGAGAAGGGTCGAGGGAGGTATTATTGAAGACTTCCAGTACCTACAGGGGGCTTATAAGGAAGAGAGGGAAAAGCTTTTTAGCAGGGCCTGTTGTGACAGGACAAGGGATAACGGTTTTAAAATAAAAGAGGGTCAATTCAGACTAGATATAAAGAAGAGATTGTTTACAATGAGGATGTTGAAGTGCTGAAACAGGATGCTCAAAGAGGTGAGGGGTGTCCCATCCCTGGACATATTCAAGGCCAGATGGAGGTCTGAACAGCCTGATCTAGTTGCGGCTGTCCTGGCTGATTACAGTGGGGATTGCAGATGATGTTTACAGATCCCTATCAACACAAACCATATTATGATTCTATGGAGAACATCTACCAGACATGATCACCTTGCTATTCCCTGGGCCAATCTGTGTGGGCTGGAAAACCATCCTCTCTTTTCCCAGTACTGCCTAGACAGTACTGCTTCTTTCTCTTCTTATGTACACTTACAGGAGTTTCACATTAAAAGTGACCATGGCACTGGGGCACAAGCCCTTGTCAGCATCAGAAGACCTGGCTTTTCTACCAGCTGAGTTTGCCACATTACTAAAGAGGTCACCAAACACATGCTTTTGTTCAAATTATTTTTCTCCTTTGTAAAAGACATCATCTGGTAGAAGTGTAAACTCCCTGCTGGACATAGGGAGTAATACTTTTGAGATCTAACACTAGTATTGCAGTAGTAGAAATATAACAGCCCATGCTTTCAAACAGTTGTCAAACTCTCCAATCACTTCAGCATAATCAGATTTGGATTCTCATCAATGCTTTGTGAAATGAATGCACTATACCCTTTTCTCCATAGTGCTGTGAAATATGGATATGCATGCTAAACTCAAGTCAGAGCCTGTCTTCTGCACAGCAGTCCTGAGATCAGCCTCAAAACTACAGGCATGCATACAGTGTGTCATCCATAAGGGGAAATAGTGCTAAGGATCTGTGCTTGTGAGGGTAAGAAGTTCTGGACAGGAAAGACAAAGCCTTGTGTCAAAGATGCAGGAGCAGATGGTGGTGATTTGTCCTGAGTAGGATGTAGGATTTGGGTTCTTTCCTCTGTTCCAAGAACCTCTTTTCTATTAGCCTCATTGTGGTGCAGGACAATGGTTCTCAACTCATAACTCATGGAAAACCACAGCACATCAACACACAACTCTAAAAGCAGATGAGGACAGTGGCATAAAGCCACACACATAATATATGCCAAGAAGAACTCAAAGCACAGAGAGTGCAGCTTTTACAACATGCAAAGTGTTCTTCAGCTTGCAAAAGTAAAGCTAGCACAGTAAAAACAAGTATTTTCTGGGTTATGTTGGTTTCAGGACAGAGAGGGGAAAGCCCTTCCTCAGCAACGCTGGCAGTGCAGTCCCTGAGGAAAGCTGGCTCAAGCACAGTGCTGAGGACCCATCTGTTCAGTCCCTCACTGGGGACTCAGGACTGAAAGTCTCAGCCAACACTGGCTGTCAGTAGAAAAGTCCAAGAGAGAATGAGTCTAATCTGTGAAAGATAAAACCATGATTTTGTAGAACAAGACCTTCAGAAAAGTGAGTATGGGGGCAATGTGTTTTCTACCAACAATACCAGTAAATGAGTGGGTTCTGGGTAGTGTTTGGGATGTGGAGAAATGTGTGTGCAATGTTATGTTCCCACTTGTTTTCCACATATATGGTGGTGCTATCTTCATTGTTACTCCTTTCTCATAGAACTAATTCAAATGAATCATTCTCATAAGACTTTCTTTAGCCCTGCATCTAAACTTTGTAAATATCCCAAACTAAGAATAAACCTGGCTGCTGGAAATTTTATAGAAAACTGGGCTATCAAGGCATTTCCCAAAACCAGAGTAAGAGACAAGTCATGTCAAAAAAAGGGTGATTCGTCAGTGTGTATCCCCTGCTACCTAGTCTGTTCTTCCCTGTGGAGCAGATACGAAATATGATTACCTCAGTCTAAGGAAGGAAATCATAGATCTGAATTTTCTACTAGTTATAAACTCTATTAATAAGCTCTTTTCTAAAAGCCAATGCCATCTTTGTCAATCATCAATAAAGAAAATTAGGTGTGCTCCATTTTTCTAAGAGAATAGACATAATACACCTACTTTCTGTGCTCTATCTTATAGAAAAATTTGTCTGTAGCTGCCCAGCAGGTATCTAATCTCTGAAAAAGTACCATCTAGTTCATGTTTTCTGACTTTTTGTTCTGAATAAGAGATTTATGGTGTCTTTTTACTGGGTACATCTGCCTCTACACATTATACATACTCACTCTTGTTTGACTATTAAGATCCAGCTATCATAGTCATCTTCATGCTTTCTAATCCCAGTTTTTCCAGATAGACTTTGTTAGATTTCTGAACTTTTATGGGACATGAATATTAGTCAACAGAGAGGAGAATAATGATGGATTCTAAAGTCGAAGATCCAGTTTTTAAGTAATTTATTCCTTTCTCTCAGAATTGACTCATTTATACCTTTAAAAGTAACTCAGCAAAATATTTGTTACTGTCATCTGAGTATTGTATTTTGCTTTCTTCCATAAAAAATGACATATTAAAAACATATTTTTAATTTTGATCTCTTCCATAGTTGTAATGGTTTTTAACCCTGCAGGTAACAGCAAAATTTAAAAAAGGCTGTCAAATGAATATTTCTAGGTTTTATCAGATATTTTTATCTAAGAGAAATGGTGAGATATGCAACTGTAGTGTTTGTCTTCCAAATTTGTTGAGTTGCAGGAATAGATTTGATACTATTTCCTCTACTGAACACTTTTGTATTTGGGATTTTGGACTCCCATTGACCTCCATGCGCTGCAGGAGCACAGCTGCCTCACCATGGTCTTCACTGCACAGGAATCTCTTCTCTGGCACTGGGAGCACCTCCTCCCCCTGCTTCTTCAGGGATGTTAGTGTCTACAGGGTTGTTTCTCTCACATATTTTCAGTCCACTCTTCTCTGAGTGCATTTAATCTGCTCTATAACTTTTTTCTCCTTAAATACTCATATTCACCTTCACAGAGGTGTTACTACCATCTCTGATGGACTCAGTCTTGACCAGTGGCTGGTTCATCTTGGTGCCAGCTGGCAATGGCTCTGTTGGACATGGGGGAAGCTTCTGGCAGCTTCTCACAGAAGCCACCCCTGCAGTTCTGCTGTCGCTACCAAAGCTTGGCCACACGAACCCAGTAGATCAATACATCTTCTTGACTGGAGAAGGATATAATATCTTATCTGTATGAATAGCTGAATATTTACTTTTCGTGTCTGTGAAACCTGCAGTTTAAAAACATGTAATGTTTCTACAGCTTCCTTCAGCACGAAACTTGAGAGAATTGATTCTCTTGGAATATGACATGGTTCATTTTCCATGTTTTTTTTTGGTGTGATAAGAGTTGTCTTTTCACTGAGGTGTTATCTAGAGTAGGGCTGCAAAACAATACCAATTAAGGTTCACAACATGGCATATAACCAGGACATTTGTATTTGATATGGTTTACACTTTAAGAGCATGCTTATTTCACAAGATTTTTATTTTATTTTACTTGGAAAGAATACTAGCAATGGTCTCTTAAAAATAAAGAAAATATACTAGATATTTATTAGCATGCCAGCAGTTGTTGATTGACTACACATTTGTATATATTAAATCCTGGCAAAGAAGAAAAAGGCTTTTGCCATGAAAAGACTGGCCCTGATATCAGTATGAGAAGAACACAGAGATGCATTTAGCAAATCTGTCTTGCCAAAATATACTACCATCTCACAACATAACTAAAAAAATAGCAATATACAAGACAGCCAATCCCAAGTACTCTCTGGATGGTCTTAGTCTCTATGTTTCCCCTGATTTACCCTTTTTTCTCTTTACAGATACATAGATGAAATGATATATATACAAATATATATTTGTCTGGAGCTATTGCAGAGACCACATACATCAGCATATTTCTGAGAACACTAATTTAGCCGAGTGCTCTAGATGGATTGGTGGTAATAAAACCAAAATATTTCCAAACATAATGACTGTGGTATTTTAAATAGGTGGGTAAAATCCACAACATATATTTTTCTCTCGTTTCCCTTAATTAGAAATGCTTGCTGCCTCCTAGGATGCCTTTGTTGTGGCAATGCTTTTATTGATTGTAATGTCTTGTTCATTAATAGATATTTCATAGAATCATAGAATCCTCCAGGTTGGAAAAGACCTCTGATATCATCAAGTCTAACCCTTGATCCAACACTGCCATGGTTACAGACCATGGCACTAAGTGCCACATCCAGTCTCATCTTAAAAACCTACAGGGAGGAAGAATCCACTACTTCCCTGGGCAGCCCATTCCAATGCCTGATTACCCTCTCTGTAAAGAATTTCTTCCTAATATGCAACTTAAACCTCCCCTGGTAGAGCTTACGACTGTGCCCTCTTGTCTTACTGCTGGTTGCCTGGGAGAAGAGACTGATGCCCACTTGGCTACAACCTGCTTTCAGGTAGTTGTAGAGAGTGATGAGGTCTCCCCTGAGCCTCCTCTTCTCCAGGCTTCTTTTACTTACATCTCACAGCTATGAATATATCAACTACATTAAAATTTGGTTACAGTACTTCTAAGGGAACTATTATTGTTGTCTTCCAAAATGGGAAATTGAGGCAGTGAGCAATAAGATTTCCTCTGACATGAAGTACTACATGCTGTTCCACTGAAAACCAGTACATCCAGGCAAAAAATGTGATTAATGCAAAGGTGGGGGTAGCAGTAGGCTGGTAGAAGTGACACAGAGCGTGAAGTACCAAGCTTGTGATTCTGGACATCTGGGTGTCTGACACAGTAAGATTGCATTTGTGGCAGCAATTTCTGGATGCTGGCATTGGGCGATTAAAAAATGTAGTTATGTAGCCTAACAAAAACTCCAGTGTGTTCTCTTGCCTCCAGACTTCAACAGAACTTCAAGAGTTCTCTGCTGCATTTGGGCCAGAGATGTACTGAGCTCCTTACCCTTTATGAGGAAGAGGTACCACCCAGGTTCATGCAGCAGAACAGACCTTTCTGGCACATCATAGCAAATGAATGCCCTTCACTAAAACCTCTATTTAAATAATGTCTGAAATTACAGTAAGATCATCAGTTCTCATTTTTGACTTTGTGCCTAAATTATCTAGATACTTAATTTAAAGAAAAGTAATGGAAAGAAACAGAAAAAACAATGAAGTTCTGGTCTTGTTCTTCCCCTCTTTCATTCTGATAATGGCTGAAAGGAACCATTTACTCAGAAAAACAGAGCCAAAATATCAGGGTCTGTCACACACGGTAGTTAGGCACTGCCACCCTGGGAGCTAGCTTAGCTGCCTAGCAATTGTCTGTGTGGGAGCGGTGAATAATGGCAGTGTATCACATTACTTAGAAACCCTTGCAAAACACCTTTTCTGGTTATGCAGATAGAGGGAAACAGAGGTGACAAAATTTCATATTGAAAATTGTACTGAGAAGTAGCAGGACACCCTAATGAAAGCCCTGCAAACACGGTAAGAGGCCATTTCTTAGACTTGTTTTTCAGCTTCACTTATACAGCACAGCAAGATCTGAGACTACCTGAACATCATGCTCAGGTTTAGACTGCCTCCAACTATTTCTATACTAAGAAAAATTCTGCAGTCTGTACAAAGATCAAGAGTGAAGTTTTCAAAAGCATTTGACATCTATGAACCTTAAATTCCATTTTAAAAACTATTTTATTTCTTCAGTTTGTTGGATTTCAGCAGAACTGGATTTGTACACATTTTATTACAACTGGAGAGCTGCAGCCGGTTAGGTGCTGGTGTACATCATGATATCTGATTTCTTACTGTCCCAGAACTAAGACTGCACAGGAATGTTTAGAAGAAAAAGCAATTTTATTGGGAAGAGGCAATTCAATAAAGTTTAAGAATGCTTTATAGACGTCCCATCCATGGAAGTGTTCAAGGCCGAGTCAAGTGAAAGGTCAATGGCAGGGAGTTCAGAACCAGATGACCTTCCATCCCAATTCAGTGATTTTATGTTTCTATGTACTGTTGCCTGTGATTTAATATTAAATAGAGAGAAGCAGAAACACTGACAATGCACAGCTGAGGAGACTGTGTTCTGAAATTCCAGTCTCCTAGGCAATCAGCCAGCCCCCAGCAGTGCTAAGGATCTCTGCTTCCAGAGTGCTACTCTGTAGTAAAGAAGTCCCAAGGGTGCTATGGGATCCCTGGAACTCTGTCAGGGCACTAGGAAAAAGGAAACTGGGGAGGATCTCAGGATACAGAGGCTCAGCGCCCTGGAATTGTACTCTTGGAGCCCCATGATACAGCATGTTGAAATATCCATTGAGAATCACTGAAACATGCCCACATATAATGCTTTATTTCAGAATTTTTTGTGTCAGATTTTCCACTCCAGTAGAAGTTTATATTTCACTCTAGGAAAGAAAACTTATCCTCCAAGAGCCTAGTGCTGAGTGTAAATTCAGGCTTTAAACCAGAAGCTGCTCTTTAGTTTGGTAGGTGCCCATAAAAATGTTGGACGAAAGTGGGCCATCTACAGTGCAGCTCAGAGCTTTGTGAGAAGGACATCCAAGTACTGTATTAGCTCTGTTACTGACACTTGTATAGCCAGTACTTATGTAATTGTGTCTCTGTAATTCGTACCTGATGAACATTGCACTCAGAGTGTTTGTTTTATTTTCCTTCCCTACACTGCTCAGGTCATCTAAGAATCAGTTATACCACGGTCCTCATAAAACAGTTCATATACCATCTTCTCATACCCCCAGAAGTCACCTTTTCTTTGCTTTTTCTGCCCCAAATAGTAGTGTTAGTTGATCTAATGTACCACCTCCAAACTCTTTGGAGAGTAATAAATCTAGTTGGTGGTCTATTCATTTGTAAGCAGTTTTTAAGCCTGCACAAAATACATTTATTTTCCTACTTCCAACCTCTTGTTTATTTTACAGAGATTTTGTTCTTCTGCAAAAAACCCCAACAAACCCCAAACGTTCTGAGTTTACAGCTGTTTTTTCACCGCAGGTTATGTCAATTCTTATTAAAAAATAAAAAAGAAAAGAAAAATAAAAAAAAAGTGACTGACGGCTTGGATGGGAAGAACGGGTTGCCACACTTCTGGGTCCAGAGTGAAATGGCCTCTTTATTAAAATTCCTCTCACCTTATATAGAGTAGGGCAAGAACTCGCTAGAAAGAGGGCGTAACTGGGGAGGAGCAAGGGCAGAGCATGCAAAAGAGAGGGATGGCACAACTATATAGGCAAAGGTAGCAATGTAGCAAAATTCAACCAATGAGAGGACAGGGTTAAGGGCTGCAAGGGACAAGGGAATTTATCAGGGTTTAAGGTACAGCATATAGGGAATAATACAATGAACTAGGAAACAAAATATAAAAAATGAAGTGCTTCTTTTTAGAAGAGTCCATATTCTCTTATATAGAGTTTTCATCTTTGTTAACAAGTATCTGGCTCTGTGCTTCTTTTCCAACTTTCATAGCTTTCATTTTTCTCTCCTCCAACGTGTCTTGGAATCTGAGTCTCTGTTACCTCTCCTCATTCAAACAGTCAGGCGTTGTTTTGTATTCCACCTTCTGTCCTGTACCTGGTCTGTTTGTGAGAGCATGAAAAGTATATGGTATTAGTGAGAACTTTTTTAAAAAAAATCAAGTCAGAGCCACTATTTTTGGGCAAAATTTTTGCAGGTGTAATTCAGAGAGAGGCCAATTCTATTTACAGAATTACGTAAATGAGTTAGGAGATAAATTGCAATGAGACAAAACTGTTTGTGTAAAGTTCTTGGGAACAAAAATAGCTACTCTTGTAATAGCCTTTAAAGCCTGGTCCTTTTTCTTCCTCTAGACATAGTTACCACTGTTTCCTGAGTGGCTCCATTTTGATATCTGGGCTGATTTTTAAAGGCTTTTGTAATATACAGTTGCTAACTCTGCATGGTTCCATAACATCAGCTGCAACATGTTTGAAATATACAGTTGCTAAGTCTGCATGGTTCCATAACATCAGCTGCAACATGTTTGAAATCTGTAATTGGACAAGAAATCCTTCCATGAAAAATCAAAACATGTCTGTTTGTAATGGTCTGAACAGATTTTATTTCCTGTTCTGTGTAGTGTTTGTGATACTTTGGTGGAGAGAGGAAAGTAGATCTGCTAAAAGTCAACTCCAGAATCTGGCAGAGAAAGATCAAGATGATTTTACTGCTAATAGATGAACAGGATACAAAATCACACTCAGCTTTCTAACACATGTAACTAATAGGAATGGGATGAAGTTATCTGCAGTTTTCATTCAAAGAACATATGCCTTTCTAAAAGACATCTGTAAGGCTTACTACAAGACTTACAGGCTAAAGCAAAATGATCCGTGCTGTGTAGGATCTGAGATGACATGGATATACCTGTTTTTCACGGTGTTAAATACATAAAACTCTGCATTATTCTTTCATTCATCTTGTTGTCTAAGTAAATGACAAGGATCTCAGAAATTTACTACCACAGGCAATGGCCTAGAAGTGATTGATGTGCAACAACCTGTGCACTAGGGCCATTCCAAGTCCATTGACAGTGAGTGAAACAGAATCTTTAGGAGGACTGCAAGTACAGGGATACCAAAATGAATGAAAATATTCCCATGTGTAACAAATTGTATAAAAGTAACTTAAATTGTTTTTCACGGGAGAATTTGGTCTTAGAGAGAGAAGATTTTCCTCAAAGATCAATAATGAAAACTAGCCATTATTTGCAAATTATTTCCAACAAGAAAGAAACTGCAGGGTAATTGTGGACAGTCCATTGAGAATATGAGCTCTGTGTTCAGGTGAAATCTAGAAGACAAATTAAATTATAGGAGTTAATAGGAAGGAATTTCAGAGTGAAACATCGATCACAGTGCTAGAGGCACGTGTGATCTGTGTACTGTTCAGATACCGAGCTCTATATATTTAAAAAATATAAAAATATAACTATATATAATGATAATTAAATCATGCAGGAGGGTGAATATATGGGTAGATGCTCCATATGATAAACAGGCTTTGACTCTTCAGCTTGTGGAGAAGGTGTCTTTAAGAGCAAAAGCTATGTAAAGTTATCAGCACCATAGAGAAGGTGAATAGAAATGATGAATTATTATTATAACACAAGGACTGCAAGGTACACAATGAAATATACAAAATCAAACACAAAAAATGACATGCTTTCCACATGACTCAAAATGACATTAGAAATGCATTGCCACAGGATGTTGTGGAGGATAAAAAAATTAATAGGAATAGATAAATTAAAAGAGGGTGAATCCATCAAGTGATATAATGATCCTGTTTCAATCTGTAGTTCATCAGCTCACTGTCATTGTAGCTGGAAGCCAAGAGGATAAATCAGGAAAGAATCTCAAACCTCTATATTTACCTTGTTTCTAATACTCTTTTCTGTATAGCTCTAGTGGGTTTCTCTGGTTGGGTTTTGGTAAGGGGGGGCTACAGGGTTGGCTTCTGTTAGAAACTGCTAGAAGCTTCCCCTCTCCCATGGTGCCAATGCCAGCCGGCTCCAGGACAGACTTCCCAACGCTGGCCAAGGCCAAGCCAGTCAGGAGTGATAGTAAAGCCTCTGTGATAACACATTTAAGAACAGAAGACTGTCGCACAGAAGGAATTCCAGCCAGGGAAGAGCAGAGTGAGAACATGGGAACAACAATGTAGACACCAAGGTCAGTGAAGAAGGAGGGGTAGGAGGTGCTCCAGGTGCCAGAGCTGAAGCCCCTGCAGCCTGTGGTGCAGACCATGGTGGAGCAGCTGTGCCCCTGGAGCCCATGGAGGATCATCAGGGCGCAGAGACCCACCTGCAGCACATGGAGGAGCCCATGCTGGAGCAGGTGGATGAATGAAGGAGACCCCGTGGGAGGCCCAGGATGGAGCGGGGTCCTGCCGGTGACCTGCAGCCCGTGCAGAGCGGAGGCCCTGCTGGAGCAGATTTTTCTCGGGTAGGACTTGTGGCCCCTGTGGGGGACCCATGACGGTACAGCTCATTCGTGAAGGACTGCACCTCATGGAGAAGTGACCCATGGGACAGCAGTTTGGGAAGAACTGCTGCCTGAGGGATGGACTCACACCAGAGAGGTCCACCAAGGACTGTCTCCTGTGGGAGGGACCCCATGGGAGCAGGGGAAGGACTCCTCTCCCTGAGAAGTGGCAGAAACAACAACTGACCGTAAACCCCATTCCCGTCCCCCTGCACCTCTGGAGGTAAAACAGGGAAGGAAGGAGGGGTGGGGGGAAGGTCTTTTTAAGATTGTTTTATTTCTCACTCTTTGGCTCTTATCCTGTTAGTAATAAATTTAAGTACTATCCCCACTTTGAGTCTGTTATGCCCATAAAGGTAATCAGTCACTGACCTCTCCCAGCTGTTATCTCAACGTTGGGTTTTTTTCCTCTCTCCTCTGTCCAGTTGCAGAGGGAGAGTGAGAAAGTGGCTTTAGTGGGTGCCTGGCACCTGGCAAGGGTCAACCCACTACAATAGCTGCTACCAGCATTGCTATAGACAGTCTACTGAGAAAAACAAGGACTTCTGTCAGGTCACATTCTTCTTACCAAATTATACATCTGCTTTGAAATTCATCTAACTCTTTCTGATGGTATCAGTCTTTGCAATTATTTTCCTTTCATATTTGACTGATAGCAGATAGAAATATTTTCAATAACAAGTATAGATTTGAGCTTTTCTGTTGAGTCTAAGAAAGAAAAAGTTTTAAATGTATTTATAAATCTATGTTTTAATTGTTACATTGTTTTTTAATGGACTGTAGAAAGGGGAATCTGAAAGATAAATTAAGAAAACAGGTAGTTGCTGCTTCAATAAATTGACCGGCCTTTAGTAGAAATGCAGGGTCAGACTGCATTCTTTTGGAATGTGTGCATGTGCACACATTGAAAACAATTATTTTATATGTTGGTTCAAAGATTGGTTTGGTTTCAGGTTGTAAATAAAAAGAAATCAGATAGTATATTTCAGAGAGAATGAGTTTCTGAAGTAAGATGTGGATATATCGTGTGCATCCATTAGGAGCAAGTTTCTTGGCACCCATATGAATACAATTCCTTTACTTACGTTTTTTATATAAACTTTTTACAAAAAAACAACCAGTCACTTTTCAGTTTCTGCGTGTTAATTCACCTTCCATGTCTAATGTTACTAAGAGAAAGCAAGATCCTGACTGATTCCCATCCAACCTTGATGTCTTCCTGCATCCTTTCATCCACTCTGGTTCACCCTTTTATTTTATTTCTCTTTCCCTCTTCTCTCTGCCCCATTCTTTCCTCAATCTCAGCATATAACTTGGTCAAGTAAAGATATCATCATGGTATGCATAAGGAAGCTGCAACTAAGGAAGAGTACACAAACCTGCAGGATTCATGGCTGATAAATTTCCAGTCCTGCTCAGGCACAAAGAGCCTGCTACTTGTTTTCAGTATTATGCAAAAATAAAACAGACTTTGCAATGCCTCATCAAGTAATTATTTTGAAAGGGTAAGCTCGCATGTCTTCTAAAGACACTAATCCCACATTCATATTAAGTAGTGAGATGAGAAAGGGAAATACAAAGACTGTAATTTAATATCAATTAAATAAATTAATTTATCTAAAGTATATTGCAGTTGCACTTGAAAATAAGAATATACATGGAGAAACAGTTTGCAAATGAGCAGGAAAATGGTTCAGGATTTTAAGTCAATATTAGAAGAATGAAAATCCCTTTTTTAAAAAACAGAAAACATGATAGATGAATCATTTTAAATTGAAAAAAAACCCCCTGA
The DNA here is from genome assembly GCF_003945725.1 of Corapipo altera. Lineage (NCBI taxonomy): Eukaryota > Metazoa > Chordata > Aves > Passeriformes > Pipridae > Corapipo > Corapipo altera. Next base: position 3,653,535 of record NW_020884875.1, read on the forward strand.
TTCTAAATCTCAGGATGAATGCTCAAAAACTGAATCCCAACAGATCAAAATGAAAAATCTCAATCAGCAGTGTGCCCCTGGATTTTCATAATACATACACTGAGAGAACATAAAACAGCAGGGCAATTTCACAACTCTGTTCAGTCAAAACAATGGAAAATATTGTGAGTGCTCCTCAGCAGCTGTTGCTCAGCTACTGCAAAACACCTGAGACACATTGCAAAAAGAACTAGACATTCTCTGTTAAAATATGGAAAAGATTAATGATTAAGATGACAGAGTGCATTTGATCTCTCTGTTGAAGAGCCCCATGCACTGCCTGGGGTTTTACACGGCAGGAACTGTGGTATGCTGGTAGCTGCCAAGTCCCTGCCTTTGCAGACAGAGTTTGGTGATGATTGTTGAATTGCTTGTACAGTACCTAGTTGTGGAAGAGTGAAACAGTAGGAATAATAACATTATTAATAATAAAATAACTATAATGCACTTGCATTTCAGAAGTAGGTCTTAAAGCTAGGAACACAAATATTTGCAGTTGGTACCAAATAATAACAATGGTAGTACAAGTAGTATCACTTCTTCTGGATTCTTCCCAGAACACATTTCTGCCTTGAGGATTGAAAAAAAAAAAAAAAACCAACAAAGCACACAGTGACAAAATAGCAAATATTTCTGATAACCCAGAATGGAAATGGTGATCTCTAATGAGTATATATCTTCTTTCGCTTTTGTAAGGGACAATTGCTTAAAGGATTGCTCTAATGACAGCTATCACATAAGGTAGACCCTGAATAGTTTCCAATAAACAGTTAAGTATTACCTTAGCAATTTCGTACTAGACCAGCAGAATTCTAAGACAATAAGCTTTGTAGTTGGTGATGACTTCAGTAGTGATACTGGATTTACCCATGAAATTCCAAGCAGTTGCCCTGAGTACCATTATGTCAGCTAGCACTTTACTAAATTGCTCAACAGTCTAGAATCCTTGACAATGCCTGTATTAGTCTCATTTCAATGTCTGTTGAAAACAGTTGAATTTTCTGTAGAGAAAAGTAGATAATCCTGATCATAACACCAGAAAATCTCATATGTTAGAGATATTTTTCCAATTTTTTTGTTTCTACATCAGTACTTAGTAGCTGCATTAATATCCAAGATACCTGGATATGTTTCAGTAGTCAAAATACTTTGCTTGTATAACTACTGTAGCATTTCTTCTTCTCCTTTTTTTTTTTTTTTTTTTAATTTTCTATTTCCATTTAGCTGGGACCCTTGAAGATCTTCTGGAAAGAACCAAAGCAACATTTCTGAAGTAAAATTGACAGTAGAGGGGATAATAATGTCTCAACATTGACTATGCTCTGTAATACATGTGTGGATCTCAGCTGCAAATACTATAATCTCTTTCCTCTTTGTGGCCCACCAAATCCCCACACATTGATTGCCCTTGCTTTTAGTCTCTTAGGGTAAACCACCCAAAACAGAAGGTTGTCCTATCTTCTCTGTCATTCCTACGTGGCAGTTTACATCTGTATATTTAATATACATCGAAAGAAAGCAATCATAATTCTGCCAACATAAACAGCTACTAGTACATTGTGATTCATTGTTATGATGTGTCACTATAAAATATCCCCTTTCTTCAGAAATCATCAAATTCTACCATCAAAGACAATATGATCTGGTTTTGTATTTATATATACACCCTTTGACTACACATTTACAAAACATCCTATTTTTGGTTCTGCTCACTTACCTTTGTAGCAGAGTCCATGCTCTCTAAATCACATTTCTCATTATTATGTTCTGTCAATACCACTCACACAACAAATCTGGATGTGTCTATAGTGACCTCCATATTCTTATTGGCATTTTAGCCACTTTACTTCCACAGGCCTGTAATGGGTGAGTGCCACATGCCAATAGTGTTATCTGGTACATAGGTTTTAAAATGGGCTGTTCCGAAGTCTGTAACAGATAGAATTTATTTTATTTTTCTTTTTACAGATGCTTTTGTCACAATGTTTTTTTTATTAAAACAAGCACTGCTATTGTCTACCAACCCTGACACATTGTTCCAAGGTGGGTTGTTACACCTGATGTTTAGATACAGTTTATTCTCTGCTTAATTCATTTAGTACTGTGATCTCTATAATACAGGTTACCGTGTTTGGTCTGCTTTGTCACCTCTCTTCTACGAGATTTAGTGCTGTTCTGACACTACTGATGTTTTGCCATGAACTTCGGGTGAGCAGTAGGTTACATGCAACTTGGAAAGGAACCTGTCTTTAATGCTGTCCATTTGCATCTTGGATTTTCTCAAGTAGGGAGACCTGCAGCTTTCTGGGGCCTATTTCTCAATGACTGAAATGTTCAGAGGCAATATTTTTTTAACAGGCCTGAAAAACATTGTATGAGCAAAGAAAGTTTAGGCCACATGCAGGAGTCAAAGACCTAACTTCTTAGATGTTAAAGGTTGTGTGCACTGTCTTCATCATACTTTCAGATCTGTTACTTAGAACATACTAATTAGCAAGTTTGTTCATATGCTAATATGATTGGCTGTACTTTTAGGCCTAGAATAATTAGTGCATTAGTAGTCTTGCATAAAGGATTCTGCACAAATATGTATCCTTCATAAATACTAGTATAACAGCAACACAAAAGATCTTAGAGTGCTAGAATGGTTCTGGTTGGAAGGGGTCCTATAAATCCCTTAAAGATCTAATTCCAAATAGTTGCACAAAACATTCATTTTGGGACATTTTTAACAGCTCAACTATTTCAACTCTTTTAAATAAATTGCTAAAAAAGTGGAGACCTTGAAGAATAAATTTTGTTATCTCTGTCAATACCAGCCAAACTAATGCTTACCGAACATGTGCCTGTTGATATAGAGAATAGGTAGCCAGTTTAACTATTCTGGTATGTGAGATGTTGCTTCTGTCATTTTCTTGTGTACTTTAACATTCTGGAAGTTTACTCTGCTTTGAATGGTCACATGATGGTGTTCAAGCATTACAGAACTGGAACCTGACCAAAATTGCAGTGAATTACTGCTGACAGAAATTATCTACTACCCCATTGCATGGGGATTTAACAAGGCACGTTTCTGCATCACTGAACGCAGATCATGCAAATAGAAACTCTACTGGCTGAGGCCAGTCAGGACTTTCTGGGTTTGACCGTGTTCACAGCGTGCCCTGTTTGAGTATTCATGCTGGCAAGACTTTGGGTAATAATATGTCACTCCCTTCTGCTGAACACTGGCAATATCTGATGTTGTGGGCTACTTAGAAATGTTGACAATGTTCATGACATTTATTTTTAGACCTCCCATATATCAAGCTCTGAAAATCTCTACCTAGAGTTTGTTGGTTTTCATAAAGCTATCACTGAGATTTTGTGAGATTGCGTCTTGGAAACTCAGCACCATAGTAATAGCATGACAACAAATCCTTATGTTACTCTGTAATATTTGAGCTACTCAAGTTAGCAGTCACACATCTGTGATCGTCTCAAACACTGTATTCTATGCTGCAAATGTGCTGTCTAAAGTTATTCTGATATCATGATGTCCCTTCATTGCTCACAGTCAGAAAGAGAAGTTTCCAGAAACTTGTTGAGAAAATCAATTTCTGTAATTATGCAGTTAGTTTACTATAGTCAGAGAGACTTTAGTTAAGTTATTTACGACCCTGATACGCTAGTAGATAAACTACGAAGTCCTTTGAACTGAAAATTGATCCTTCCTCTTTTGCCATGATTTATCCTTCCCAAATGAAACCAGTTATGGAAACTAATGTTTTTGACAAGTGATTTCAGAAAAAAATGTTCATTTATTTTGCTTGTACTTCTGTGTATTGAGTGTCTGTCATCAAAACTCATTAGCAATTTAGAGTAAGGGAAGTTAAAAAAAGTGGTAGTTTAGGCTCTTTGCAAGTTGTTACACCACTGCAAATGTATGTGTCTTTCTCCCCCTTATTGTGGATAATGTTGAAGACATAACATTTACAGTATTTGTGAAGATGGCATCCACCATGCCCAAATATTCCTCATTTCATAGTGGTGGCATCAGTGATTTTCAAAGTCATTCCAAAGGTTCCCCATGACAAAAGTGCTAACTGAGAGTCTCCAGAGGGATGTAAGAATATTTTCTGAAAAAGTTGGAGAAAACCAGTCAAGAAATCAGGCCTTAAGCTGCTCCTTCTTACACTAGAGAATATGGTTATACTTGGTCATGAAGTTGTTTGTTCATTCTGGGGGATGAAGGAAATGTTGACATGTTCCTGTGGTGTAGGGAAACTGAATTATGGTTAGTGCCATCAAAATCAGAGAATTCTAAGAGCAAGGATGAAAGATTTTCCTACAAATTGAGCAATCACTTTAAGAGGCAGTAAAGAGTGAGACAGTGTGGTGCCATTTGATGTCTCTTGAGGCTGCATTTAAATCTTTTATTTCAGTTTTAATTGTATTATTTCATGCATAATTTGCCTCTAAGAGGCTAGGACATCTCTAGAATGAATACTAAAATTTAGATTGTTTTGTGACAGGAAGGAAAAAAATATTCTTATAACTGGTTATTTATTTCTTTATTTAGTGCTTCATATAATACATCACTATCCATCTGCATCTGCAGTATATTATAAAGTAAAAGCTTTTTTTTTAGAAAATGCCCCTAGTAGATGGTCCCATGTCATAAGAGATCTCCTTAAATAACAAAGATGTTGTCATCTGTCAGGTGCTCTGACTACTCACAATATTATTGATCGAGATACAAGTGTAAGACAGCTACCAGAAAGTGGAAAACTGAATCAGACAATGTGGAAAAAGTGAGAATTAATTTAAAATTTTAAAGTGAATCATTAGGCCTTTGCAATTAAGTGTTAGTCTGGGTAACTGTAACCTATTCAAGGTTATTCCCAGTGTCAGCTATGAAAACAGCAGAACTGATTAATGGCACCTGGTGCTGTGCTGTAGTCTAGATTAGGTCTGAGGAGTAATATTTTCAAATGTCTTTTTAAAAATAATGCATTGATGTATACATCAACTTGTCATTCTGCTCTACTAAAATTTTAACAGAAATTAGACCAAATTTTCAACATTTTTTACTCTTCTTTGTCCCAACAGGCAGAAGAAAACCCCTGCCTACCACTCCTACTCTTTGCCTGCATGGGAGACGAGCCTGAAGATTGAGGCTCTACAGAGCATGCACCAGACTCCTAGCTCTGTAGTTATCACAGAATTTTAAAATTTTTATGACAACAAAATCTAAGTCAATTTATATGATTTTCTATTCTTGTCTTTTGCATTTGGATCTGTTCTGCTTTTTCAGAAGAATATCTCTCAGAAGAAAATTCTTTCTTAGGGTCTATTAAGCTCTTTATAACACCTGAGGACATCTAGGAAATAAATCATCTCATTCAAGAATCCCTCTTCTTATAGTGAGTAATCTGATTAATTTTTAGGTTAGTATGATTCCTGAGGCAATTTTGGGGGAGTTGGCATTGGTTATATAAGGTCATTTAACGTGAGTGGCATGTGAGAGTCTAATTACCTACTCTCTGCTGTCAGTGAAAAAGGGTAAGAACCTCCATAGAATGATTTAGCCCATCCTAAACTTCATACATTTAAAGGAATGAGTCAGCATCAGGAGGTGCTCTTTCCAGGTAAGAATCATACTGAATTCCAGGTGGGAGTTGTATACTTAGCTCCCTAATCAAGAACGTAAAGTTTTCAACTATACCTAGGCACCTTAATAGCATAAATAAAAAACAATTAAAACCTTCAGAACCAGTTAGGATCCAAGTCTGAATTTCCTCTCTTGAACCCACTGTGTACCTTGGTGTGCCTAAAGGCTTTTTAAGCTCTGTCTTTTACTTTGCAAATTGTATCTTACAGTTTATTTTTAGAATTGAGTTGGACACTTTGCCCAAATTTTTTAACACATTTGAGTATCTTTCTACTGATGGCGTGACAGAGCAGTATTTTCAAAATCTCCACCTGAAATCCAATGTATAATATTCCTGCTTAGCTAGTTCTAGATCTTCATGTAGTGGAGAGCACATGGGTCAGGCAGAGCCTAAGACTAGTTCCTTTGGGTCATAGAATCACAGTATCTTTAAGGTTGAAAAAGACATCCGAGACCATTGAGTCCAACCTTTGACTGATCACTACCTGGTCAATTAAATATGGCCTTAAGTTCCACATACAGCCTTCTCTTAAGGGATAGTGACTCCATGACTTCCCTGGGCAGTCCATTCCAATGCCTGACAACCCTTTCAGTGAAAAAGTTCTTCCTGTTGTCCAACTTAAACCTCCCCTGGCATAGCTTGAGACTTTGTCCTCTTGACCTATCATGAGTTGACTGGGAGAAGAGACCGACCTCCTCTGCTACAGCCTCCTTTCAGGTACTTGTAGAGAGTGAAAAGGTCTTTCCTGTGTCCCCTTTTCTCCAGACTAAACAACCTCAGCTCTCTCAGCCACTCCTCATATGACATACTTTCTAGACCCCAAGGTCTGGGAACTCCCTAGGTCACACTGGCTCATGGAGTCACAGATGTCAACAGCTTATATGCAGACTGAAATAAACTTTTCGTTGTTGTTGATTTTGATGGGTTTGTTTGTTTGGGTTTTTTTTAATTACAAATTAGAAGTACGTTTAGCTTGGAAGTTCCTCATGATAAAACCTGAAATTATTATAAACCGTTCAGTACTGTTGTACAGTTTACCTGAGAAATATTTGCTGGCTCAGAAGGTACAGTGAAAAAAATGTTCCAAGAAAATGGAATAGTTGCATCAATTCCTAAGAGAGCTGTCTTTCTGGAAAGCAGCTCTGAGCTGTGCAGGTGCTGCCTCCGAGCCACAGCACACAGTAGGTGTCAGGGTTGCACCACCGTGGAGCAGCAGAGTATGCCCGATTCTCTGCTGAGACATAACACTGCGTTACCTGCCAGGGATGGCCACCAGCATGATGGTACTCAGCTGTACTGCAGGGATGGACTTTGTCTACCTGGAGGTAAGGTAATGTATGGGGATAGAGACTAGTAAGATGATTTGTTGTTTTCTCTATAATCTTCTTTCCAAGTTCAGTCATTCCTCCCTTGACTGGTTCACATACTACTTGCTCTGGCTTCACAATACACTAACAGTTCACTGTCATTTCTTTTTAATTAAAAAATCACTCTTACAAGGCATGTCCAATACACAAAAAGATGGTGGGATTTGTGCAGACTCATGCCATTATTTTAATTTTTTACCAAATATAGTAAAATAGTAGAACACACCTCTCATCTCACTTTCAATTTGCAGACAACCCCCCTTCCTTAAAATTCCTTTTGCTGAGTCCTAGACCATCAGCCTCTCTCATTCTCTTCACCTTTCTACACCTTCTTAAACAGAAATAGTGGAGGTTTGGGAAGATCCTATAGAATGTGAGGGAACAAGATTCAGGATGGAACAGTTTCGGGCGTGGAGAGAAGCGTTTAGTGATTGGCAGGACTTTGTCGTGTGAACTTTTGCTGTTATTATGTGGTTTCATTGTATTCACACTGCACAGTGCACAGCCTGGACAAGCCCAGGCTTGCCATGAGTTTGCCTCCACTCCTCCCCCTTTTGCCTGTGCCCTATTCTGATTTGCTCCCCCGTTTGTCTGTCTGATACCCCACCCGATGTTCTGCCCCTTTCCCTGCCAGAATGGATAAGAATAGGGCACACGCCTGAATAAAGAACTTTGCTTGCACCCTTCCTCGTGTCCCGTCCCCTCTTCGGACCGCGACAATAGCATACTCCTGACTGTGTCCAGCTCTAGCCACGAAAGACCTCAGTGATTCTATTTGCATTGGTACAGTTAAATATATACCTATGTGTTTGCTAGTTCCTGAGTATAGAATGAATTCAGTGATCAGGCTGGACCCAGGAATATAATTGCTTGAGAAAATCTATTTTAAAATCAGTTAACAGATACCACTGCAGATATTAAGAAAGAAATTATAAATGTAATGGAGCTAAATGTTGAAAACTAGGAAGCCTTAAAGCTTTTAAGCCAGAGCTCTATATGAATGCCCTATACCAGGCATATGTAGAAATACATTTATTTTGGTGAATATTTAATATTATTCTTATTTGTAAGTTAGACAACCATATTGGAAGATACCCTGTGTATACATATTTTGTTTATGAAATAGCAAGGCATTGCAGAGTTTATTTCAAATTTTCACATTACTTTCAGAACTAATACAGTAAAACAAAGTCTATACTTGACAAGGGCTTAAATAAGATTTTAATTTTTTACAATGCTGTATTTTAAATTCCCCTTGTCTTTGTGCTCATTTGGTGAAGCTCACACTGTCATGACGGTAGTTGACAATAACAGATAAAGTGCTGTAGATAAGAATGAGTTTGATACATTTTACATGAAAGCCCTAAAGCAACTGGGTTTTTAAATCAACTATCTAGCTGGAACTGCTTTCATTTTACTTTTTAGCACCTCATTAGGCTTACTGCAATTTTCCTGCAGTACTAAACTGCTGCCCCAGTCACAGTTCATTTTCCTCCTCTAATGTCCAGTTACTCTGTTGTCTACTGAAAATTATAATATTTTAATTTAATAATAATTCAATTAAAATATTTCATCCTAGAATATAAATCAGAAACACAGAGTAGCATGCTGCTGCATCCTTGTGTTACAGTTCTGTGGCATCCTGGAAAACAGCACAGCTGTTACAGATTGTGGGGGAAGCTAGAAGAGTTGGTGCCATCGGAGAGCACCACTGGGCTAAAGATGTTACACTCTTTATCCCTTCCTTGCTTTTAAATGTCACTGAATGCCCTACAACACATTTAGCTTTCTAATGTCCCAGAGCAGTAGCAGCACCTCTGCAATGTGCCCAGAAATCCTGAACGAACATCCAGGTTCCTCTGACTATGGTACAGGACACCCCTTTTGTACTAGGCTCACTTTAGGCTTAGAAATGTGGTGTTTCTTTTGAGCTCAGTCCCTCAGTGTGCCTATTACTACCTGTGTCCTCCAACTCCAGGCATCAAGGCAGAAGGAGTTTTTGCAATCTTCAGTACCTGGGCTTTGCAAATTTACCACACGCTTGGATGGAGAAAGATGTGAAGTCACTTTAAATTGATAACTACCTTGCAAAAGGTAGTGGAATTCCTTGTGTTGCGATTTAAGCATAGTAATATTTGCAGAATGAGGATAGATATCACATTTTTTTTCTTCCTGAAGGAGGTATATAATTATTCCTGTTTGGAACACTTTTCCTTGACATTAAAAATTGTTTTTACTCTTTGTGATAATGAACTATTTAAAAACTGAGATGAGTTACCAACCTAAGGCCAGGGTTTACAAACTCTGGTTTCTAATGATGAGATAGAATGTGCAGTCAGTCATAACTCAAAATGAACAGCTTACATTTGTGAGGCCTCTGAAGTAATACTCAAATGAGAGCTTTTTTGAAACAAAACAACAAACCACTTAGAAGAAGCTCAATGACAAAATATTTCAATAAATACTATTTTTTTTTTTTAATGAGATGAAAGCAAAAGTGAACTAGAAAGGTGAGTACCTCATAAGAATCTCCATCTATGAAGAGCTTCAGTACTTGGATGGACAAGATTCTAAAAAACCTCACTGCACTTTCAAGTTACCCCAACCTCAGGCCAGATGTGAACTATCATATCCAAACATTCCTTTCAAGCTAGACTTGTATTATTTTATGTTTCATAGTACAACTAGGCCTGACTAGGTGATGCTCTGATTTTTATCCTTTGATTTTCTTCATTAAGGTAATTGTCTTTCTTTTCCCGTATTTTTCAACTAAATATTGAACATAAATCCACCACAAAGGATATACTTTCATTTGGGAATTGTCCTTATTCATTTAAAATATGAAATTTTCCTTACTCAAATGGACATTGTCCCATGGGACGGTATTCTTGACACTAACTTTGACTTGGGCAGACTCACGCTCAGACTGCTGAGAAAGCTCAGTCAGGTCTGGGATACACTCCAGTTACTACCAAAGATCCCAAAAAAGGATCTGAATACCATGACAAGTTTTTTTGTCAGGAATGAGCAAATTCTTTGAAATCTCATCAACTCTCTTTCGTGTTGGAATCCAATCAACTTTTTTTCCTCGTCAAGTATGGCTAGGATGTAGAAGCCATTAAGAATGAACTGATTTACTGATAGCAATCCATTAGGGAAGAAAATACCCATTACTGGGTGCTCCCAATAATCATTATGTAGTCTGACAAGACAGAACAAAATTGCGGCACTCAGGAAGGGAATGCCTTTCTATGTGGAATGCACATCATGCAGATCTATGTGGATCTACTCAGTGCAGCTAGGAAACCAAGGTTAACTAGGGAAAAATGATACTTTGTGGGAGGTTGTAACCATGGAGAAATGGATAGGAACACAGTTTTTGACTCTGTAGTCTTCTTACATACACTTTATATATCTATATATCTCACTGGCTGGAGGGCCGTGCCCAGAGAGTGCTGGTGAACGGTGCTGCGTCCAGTTGGCAGCCAGTCACTAGTGGTGTCCCCCAGGGATCAGTGTTGGGCCTAGTTCTGTTTAATATCTTTACTGATGATTTAGATGGGGGGATTGAGTCCATCATCAGTAAATTTGCAGATGACACCAAGTTAGGGGGGAGTGTTGGTCAGCTGGAAGGCAGGAGGGCTCTGCAGAGGGACCTGGAGGTTGGAGAGTTGAGCTGATTCCAATAGGATGAGGTTCAACAAGGCCAAGTGCCAGGTCCTGCACTTTGGCCACAACAACCCCATGCAGTGCTACAGGCTGGGCACAGAGTGGCTGGAGAGCAGCCAGACGGAGAGGGACCTGGGAGTTTGGATTGACAGGAAGCTGAACATGAGCCAGCAGTGTGCCCAGGTGGCCAAGAAGGCCAATGGCATCCTGGCCTGCATCAGGAACAGTGTGACCAGCAGGTCCAAGGAAGTGATTCTTCCCCTGTACTCAGTGCTGGTGAGGCCATACCTGGAGTACTGTGACCAGTTCTGGGCCCCTCAGTTCAGGAAGGATATTGAGGTGCTGGAGCAGGTCCAGAGAAGAGCAACAAGGCTGGTGAAGGGACTCAAGCACAAGTCCTATGAGGAGAGGCTGAGGGAGCTGGGGCTGTTCAGCCTGGAGAAGAGGAGGCTCAGAGGAGACCTCATCACTCTCTACAACTCCCTGAAAGCAGGTTGTAGCCAGGTGGGGGTTGGTCTCTTTTCCCAGGCAACTATCAGCAAGACAAGAGGGCATGGTCTCAAGTTGTGCCAGGAGAGGTTTAGGTTAGATATTAGGAAGAAATTCTTTACAGAGAGGGTAATCAGGCATTGGAATGGGCTGCCCAGGGAAGTGGTGGATTCTCTGTCCCTGGAGATTTTAAAAAGAGACTGGATGTGGCACTGAGTGCCATGGTTTAGTAACCGCAGTGGTAGTGGATCAAGGGTTGGACTTGATGATCTCGGAGGTCCCTTCCAACCCAGCTGATTCTATGATTCTATGATTCTATGATATATTCTTGCCTGATATGTACTTATTTATTAAGTATACCTATTTGTACTTGTCAAAACTAGGTGAGATATTAATAAAAGAATATTAGTGTACCAGAATTTCAATGCTTTTGTCCAACATATTTATAAGGGTTTTTTTATAGCGCAAGTAGGTGTTCTTTGACGGTGGCAGTAACTCAAGCTATAATCACAGTAACTCTGCTGGTTGAGTAGGGGTAAGAAATAAAGTTCTTTATCTAAAGTCCATTTCTGTACAGGATGTCAATATGTAGAAAATATGACTTTTCCATCCATGAATGCCTTTGAAGAAAGAAAACAATTCTTCTAATAAGTAGGTACTTTTATTTTAGAAACAAACCTTCTATTTGATAAAATCAGATTTCATCATCTATTCATAGTATATATTTTCTCATAGTCTAGATGGGATTTTTCAGGGGGAATGTGTGTTCTCTTTTAACATAGCTTATTTTCTGCTTTTATTAGTTCAGGTTATGCTGAATACTTTTCACTGGAGACAGGAATTTTGATTATTTTTGTCATCTTTTCCCTTCTTTCTTTTTAATCTAGGTGGCCATGATGGAAACAAACCCATAAGAATAGTTAATGAATAGAACTGCCCAGTGATTGACCAGGGCAGTGGTCAAAATTCAGAGTACCAAATCAACACACTGTGGTTATGATTAGCACGCTATAAAAATGTTGTCTGATGAGCACCTTCTATTCTTAGACTCCAACACAACATGACATTTCCTCAAAACAGTATAACTGAAATATGAGACTGTAGAGTGAACCTGACATATGGGGGAAGGTGCTTGCTGGAAAGAAAGGAAAAGAAAGAAGTAACAAGGAGTTAGGCTCATGAGAACTATAGTGCATGATACATTAGTTATTTTTGAGTACTCAGAACTGAAGTTAATTAGATGCAATCTGAACCTTAGCAGCTGCTAAAACCTCCAGTTGCAAACATAAGAGAAAAAGATCTCTATATGAAATACTGATGTCTGTAGTCTTCTCTGGTATAAATAATATTTTAAGTCCTCCAAATACCTAAACTCACGAAAGACATGATTTCATAACTGATTTTTCAAAGGATTTTGAAGTTATACAGTACCAAGCAGCTCATCTATGCTTTAGCCTTTAACTGCACATTAGTAGTCCCAAGAGTGCAAGTCTGGCAACTGTTTCTCCCTTTTGGAAGATAAACCCTGTGCCACCAGCAAATCATGCACCTTGCCACCATTTTACTTTACCTGCTATGTTTTTATGGCCTCCAACATCACCTCAAAAAACAATTACAACTGCTGAAAAAAAATACAGTGAATTTCATTATGTAGTTAGTTGTTTTCAGGTTAAATAACATTATTAGCAAGTGGACAGAATTACAGGTTCGCTATGACTCTGGTATTGGCAATAATGAAGAAACCAAAGAGAAATTACTTTAGTAAGCTACAAAAAAACCTGTCAGAAGACAGATATTTCCAGTGCTACCAAGCTGGCAATTTCATTCATGCCTGTAAGCTTGTTGCTGCATGTTGAATTGACATTAAATTAAATAATATCCCACATGCAATGAGTTGCAGGCCTCTGTGACAAGGTATGGCAGAAGCAGTAATTCATAGCATAAATTATTGCTTGAATGTTTAATGTAGTCTTTCTAGCACTTATCCTTTCTCTTCATTTTGGCACATAAGCCTAGCCTAAAAAGTAAACTGTTTTGATTAAACAGCATGTGTATTTCCTTTCATGCTGTTTTGCCAAAGAAGAGGTGCATGAGGGAAAACAAAAATACTTACAGAAAAGCTCTTGCAAAGAGAAATATCTGTGTTCTGTATCTTTCAACAGAGGTCAAGGGCTCCTTCAAATACATCAGTAACAAAAAGAATAATGCTACTGAAAGGAACAGGAACACCTGCATCAGAGGTTCCAGAGAAGACAGAGTTACTGAACATTTTTTTCACTTCAGTCTTCACTAATGTGGCCTCAAGAATCCCTGACCCAGAAGACCAGGGAAAAGATCTGGAGAAAGGTAGACTCCCTCTAAGGGTTGATACTGGATCCAGTATTGCTTAACTTCGTGACTTGAATTAAGAAATGAAGTGCCTCCTTAAAAAGTTCACTGAAAATAAAACACTGAGAGGAGTGGCTGACATTCCAGAGTGCTGTGCAGCCCTTCAGAAGGACCTTGAGAGGTTGGAAAGATGGGCAGAGTGGAAACATTCTGAAATTCTACAAACGTAAGTGCAGGATCCTGCACCTGGGGAAGAACAACCCCAGGCACCAGTACAGGTTGACCTGCTGGAAAGCAGCTCTGTGGAGAAGGACTTGGGGGTCCTGGAGAACAACAGGCTGTCCATGACCCGGCAGTGTGTCCTGGTGGCCAAAAAGGCCAATGGTATCCAGAAATGCATTAGGAAGAAGACTGACACCTGGCCTAGGGAGATAATCCTACCCCTTTACTCAGCCCCAGTGAGGACTCACCTGGAGTGTCTGGCTTTGGGCCCCTCAGGACAAGAGAGACATGGAACTCTGGGAGCAGGTCCATCAGAGGTCAATTAAAGTAATTAGGGAACAGGAGTACCTCACTTACAAGGAAAGGCTGAGAGAGCTGGGTCTGTTCTGCCTCAAGACAAGATGACTGAGGAGGGACCTCATCAATATCTGTAAGTATCTAAAGAAAAGGTGCCAAGAGGATAGACCCAGGCTCTTCTTGGTGATGCCAAACCAATAGGACAAGAAACAATGTGCAGAAACTGACACACAGGAAGTTCCACCTGAACATGAGGAAGAACTTCTTTACTGTGCAGGTGACTGAGCACTGGAACAGAGCGAACAGGTTGCCCAGAAACATTGTGGAGTCTCCCTCACTGGAGATATTCAAGAATGTTCTGGACACATTCCTGAGTAACGTGCTCTAGAGTAACATAATTGAGTAGGAAGGTTGGGTCAGGTGACCTGCAGTGCTCCTGTCCTACCTTACAATTCTGTGATTCTGTGAAGTGCTAGTGAGCTCTGCTCATATTGGACATTATAGAAACTTTCTAACTATATAAATAGCGACACACTTGAGCCCATGAAGTTTTCATCCTTAGAGGCTGTTAAAAATGAGTTAGCTAAATGTCTATCAAAAATAATGTGGTTATAATTGATTTTACTGTGAGGCATATAGGTGACTAGATGACTTTCAAGGCCTTTTCTTCTCTATGACTCCCTAGTTCTATGAAGGTACTTTTAAAAAAAACCCCAACAAAACAAAAAACCCTAAACATATCTTATTGTTCCATTTTATCTTAACGAGGAAAGCAATAATTTTGTTATACATACTTTATCTAATATTAAATCATATATAAGACCTACAGATCTGAAACTGATTTCTGTGCTGGAGCTTATGAGACAGTTGCAAGCTAATTGCAAAAATAAATTAAATCCAAGTTATTGGTGCCACAGGAACAAGATGGTTATAAATGAATTACCAAAAAAGCATCAGGACCCTTACATGTGGCACCATTTCCAAATTCAAGAGAGGTGTAAAATATTCTTTGTGGTCTGGGCTCAAACCCCTTGGGGTAGAGCCCTGAAGAAAAAGGTTGTGATTAGCTGCAATGTTTGAGCTTCTGCAGATCTGGCCAGGCGGTTTACTGTTTCATCAAACTGTCCCACCTGTCCCTTTGTGTCAAGGTACCACTCCTCTTGCTGTTCAGTAGTTTTTCAGATTGCTATCTACCCTGTAATCTTTAATTGTTTATACAAGGTGAAACTATACCTTCTAATATTCCTAAAAGATGGGATGAAGGTGGTCCATGTATGACATTTTTCTGTGTCAAAGAAGAGAACTCAATTTTTTAACTTCCAAACTGTGAGATCAGTACTTAAGTCACAAGTTTTAGATTCTATAGTTGCATTAACAGCTGCAGCTGTTAAACTGAAGAGGTAGATGTACACATAAGAGTCAAACATTACAAAACCAAATATGTCTCCTTTAAAACTCTAATCCAGTAGGAATCGATTTCCAGGCCTTTGCTAGGCAAAAATTCTCTTGCTATACTTTGATTTATGTTTAAACAGTCAAGAGAAAGCATTTGAAATTATGATACAGAGAATGCAACATTAAAAGTGTTTAACAAAATCTTTACCACTTGGAGAGAAAAAGTCTTTTCTGAGCCAAGATGGCTCACAAGAAGAAACAAATTATAGTCTGCGCTTGACTTGTTTTCTGTGAAGTGTCATCCAGGCACACACACTTGGTACAATAATCTACAATGTAACATACTGTTTTGTTTAGCAGCAAATAAAATGTGACCTCTTCATTTAAATAAAGAGACACCTGGAAAATTTCCCATAAATGCATCTTTTCTTGTAGACAAAAGTGAGGAGAATACAGTACCTAGCTAATCAAGAACCTTAAGCAATAACTCAAAGCTCCTGGCTTTTAAATCATTACTACTGCTCTTCTAGTGACATTAAAAGAAAGTGCTGCCAACATCACTCCTTAGCAGATAATAAAAAACTGTTAGCTGTGGAAAATTTTGGACACAGTGGATGTAAGCAACATCTCCTAAGGCAGGTGCTATATGACTTGTGGAGATTACTCTCAATGAGAGGTTAGAAGATGCTGCTGCTTTGAACGGCCTCAAGAAAGTTACTCCACAGAAAGCTGTTAGGTTGGTCAAGAAGAAATTAAAGAATTCCAGACGTCTGAGAAATGGTGGAGTACATTGGCAATAACATTATTCACAATTCTCACACAGGGAAACCCTAAACAAGGCAATCACGCAAAGTACTCAGATTTTTTAGTCAACTTCAGATTGACTTAAAAAGAATTATTTTCGGAAAGTAACTGTCAATAGGAATGACAGATAAATGGGCAGGAATATATTGTTTTAGATGGTTATTACTTGTGTAAGGACTTTAGTTTTCTGATACTGTGTCATTACACCTTTGGATTTTGTGCAATTATTTTAATCCACATTTCCACGTAATAGGTAATAATGTTTATGGGTGTTGAAAAATACCAGACATTTTTCCAGAAGTTTGGACCAGCATCTGCAATAACCATCAGAAAGTGCAGATGCTTGTCCTAATGAATGTATGCAAAACTTTACCAACCCCTTCCCCCTCACCTTCTTAGATTAGAGAGATACTCCATTCCTTCTTTCCCTTTGAAATCTCGCGGGAGTAAGACTTCTGTCCCCAGACAGACCTTTGAGCTCAAACTGCTTTTGGAAGAAAACGCACTTATAAAACTTAGACAAAAGTAAACTCAACCTATTCTGTAGTTAAAACCCCAAATAAAAATGCCTTTCCATGTTAAAAAACATTAAAATTCATCCATCTCTTTTATCATCTGTACCATATGAGAATATTATGAAAGAGAAAACTAGTGCCAAAAAGGTGGGAGATGCCAGAATTTTTATGAGAAACACATAAAGTGTCAGTTCCTAATAAAAAAAGCCCATGGCTTTTAACAGAGAATAACTTCTCCATAGGTGTTTCATTCTCACAAATATATATTATAGATGAGTTGTAGAATTTATGAATTATACATTCTAGTATTTACAATATATTCTGAGAATGATATGCTTTAGCAAGTCAGATTTTAGTCTAATACAACCACTATTCTATTAATGCTGGGATATGTTTCCATCAACGCTGCCTCCGTTCAATCCTAAATATCCACTGGTCAGATTATGTGACCAATACATCTGTTCTAGAACAAGCAGCAGTCACAAGTATTGAGGCCATGTTGCTGAGAACTCAGCTGCGTTGGGCAGGGCACATCTCCAGGATGAAGGACCACCACCTCCCTAAGATCCTGCTTTATGGTGAACTTGCCACCGGCTGCCGCAAGAGAGGAGCCCCGAAGAAAAGATACAAGGACTCCCTAAAAAAAACATCTCAGCCTTGGCCATATTGATCAACATAACTGGTCTACTCTGGCCTCCAATCGGGAGGCCTGGAGACACACCATCTATAATGCTGCTGATGCTTTTGAGAAAGCACACAGGATCACCCTTGAGGAGAAAAGGCAACGCAGAAAGAATCGTGCCTTGCAGAATACACCATCTAAGGAGTCTTTCTGCTGTGCCTTCTGCAACCAGTCATGCCTGTCTCGTATTGGCTTTTTCAGCCACCAACACGCTTGCAACAAACGTGGGTAGAGCCCTTCCCAAATCTTCGTTTGCGAAACCCAGCCATGACTTCTACCTCACAAAAAGGTGGAGAAGAAATTAGGACAGGAATTCACTGCCTGGATCTCATCTGCCAAGTGCCTATGCAGGCAAGTTACATGTCATTCAGAATTTAGAAACTGCTCAGGGGCAACCAGGTAGGAGAAAGCATTTCTGCTGGTCCCAATGCCCAAAGAAGGTGGATCAGAAGCGGAGGGATGGGATGGAGCAGAGATTGGATATGCAGGATGAGGACTTGAAGACTGGAGCCATGAAGCAAGGGAAAGAGAAACTGGGTTCTGCTTCCAGCCAAACCCCGGCACTCCTCCTGACTGTTCCTGACTTATTTCCAGGTCCTCATGTGCTCTGCCTTTAGCAGTGGCACAAGCTAAAACATCTCCCTGCAGTCCCCACAGGCTGCTTGTTTCCACATTCTACACACAGCTGACCAGAGCTGTGCTGCCAGGGCTCAGTTCCCTGTTTTCTCACCTGCCTCCTTTGTAACCTTGGGAAAGTCACAAAGAAAAGCAATCCTGTTCCTCAGATCTAGGAGGCTAATTCTCACTCTCTCTGTTTCTTTACATGTCCTAAATTCTGTCAGCCTTGCCAGTACAGACCAGCTTGGTCTCATGCCAAAGCCGGGAACACTGGGTGCCTTGTAACAAGCCTTACACATGCCAAGGGGGTGGGTGGAGGATCAATGGGAAATGCTGATGTCAGAGGTGTTTTATGTCTAACTCAAAGGCTTCAGCACTCAACTCTAGGATGGTTGCAAGCTAAAACTCTAACCCACACATTATTCATTCTACAGTTTCTCAGAACACCACTTTGTACAACATCCCTTTTGTACTTCAAATGGAACAGAAGAAAATAATTGTCATTAAAGAAAATGTCTTAGCATTCTCATTAGGGAGACAGATTCTCAAAACAAGGTAACTAAATTCAATTACGTTTCAATGGTGGCTGTTTGTACAGAGAAGTTAATGTTGATGCTGATGAAGCCTTAACATGTAAGGGAGACTGAGTTGACTGTTAGACTGAGTTAGAATGAACACTTCTAGGAAAGCAGAAAGAAAGCACTATAACTGTTTATATTTCTATTAGTGGTAAAAATGGTGATAGGGTTGTCTGTAATTGGGACCAAAGCATAGACATTACCTAGTGACTCAGCAGCAATGCTGTCAGCTCTGTTCTGTCTTCCTTCCTTAGGATGAATTTGCAGTAATTGAATTTTACTATTGGGTTTCACAAGCTCCCAGTTACATATGCCTAAGACATAACAAGCCTAAACTCACAGTGCTAACATGGTCTGTGAATAAGCTGCAGCCAGGGGAGGTACCATAGGCTTCCTTCTTTTCACAGCTGCTGTTTTTATACAGCAGTAATCTCCATTACATGCATTTGCAGTTTTCGGGGTTTAATTTATATGTGAATTTAGAGGTACATAATTGATTCTCTTCCACATGGAAACATCTAGCAACAAACTGTTAAACTTACTAGTGTTTTTCTCATTTTATTTTGTGTCTCACTTATCCTGCTGGTTGAGAAGTATGTCACTGGGCATGCAATAACAGAGCAGGAATATTTAGAATATTCAAGAAGACTGCAAACTTCTCATTTTTTTTGCTTTGCTTTATTTTGGTTTTTTATTCATATATACAATGAATGGATTTTGTTTAGGCCTATCTAAATTCCATAAGGAAGCTAAAAGAAGTGTTTTTCTGATGTAATCATTGTGCCTGTAAAAACACTCTACCTGAGCAAATGTCAAATGACAAGGATCCCTATTATCTTCTGGATCTCCCCACTTCACAATTCTCCTTAGTTATTGACTCTAGATTTGCCCAGAATAGCCCAGAACTGCCCCAACACTATTGCAAAGAGAAAGCACAAAAAAGCCCGAAGAGCAGAATTTCCTGTAAAGATACAAGAGATTTCATATTTCAATTGCAAGAGTCGATGACAGCAGTTCTCAATAAAGCTATTATTTATGTGGTGTGATGACATTCACAAGGCCTAAGACTTTCACAGTTTTGTGGAATATTATGTCTTTGTCCTCAATTCCTGCCTTGCTTGTGGCACCTCTTACAGTCCCCAGTCACGCCCAGGACTGCACAAATACAGGTGGTACTTGCCTTAGGAAATTTATAATGTATCAAAACATATCTTCAAAGTATTGTCTGTAGATACAAATGTAGACATGGACATGTATTCGGCTTAGATTTGATATTTTATCCTGTATTGCTTTGCTTCTTCTTAAAGGAAGTCTTTTTCTTTTTTCTCAACTTTGCATATTTCATTGAGAGCAGATGCTCTGGGCTTTCCTGCATTCTACCTCTTTCTGACTGGCCTGATCCCAAGCACTCTCGATTTTTATGAAACCACATCCTTCTCAGTCTCTCCATTTTGAGAGTGCTCTTGTTACTTCTTCCCTGTTCAACACTGGTTAGCCTGCTGCACTTAGCTCCTGCCCTCACCTGTGGAAAGGCTGCCTCTTCACTATCTGCACTCTCTGCGTTTTGCCCAGGGAATTGTCTCAGCAGCAGAACTGATGAGGTAGTGATGGAAAGGGGGTAGGAACCCCTATGAAGATCCTCCCACAACTCTCTTTGCCAGGAAAAAAAAAGAGCATGGATAAAATTAAATGATGTAATAGCCTTTTCTGCCACAGAGCAGAAAGGTGTAACTAAACCCTGGGGGACATACAGGTAATGTTGAAAAGATCCTTAGTGGATCTTTAATACATCTTGATAAAAATTAGTGACTGAAAGACAAATATTGCAGCGTGGAAATAGTGATATGGGGCAGTGTAAAGAGAGCAGGTGGGGCACAAGCTTGGACTTGAAGTAAGCAAGCATATGGGCCAAATTAATTTCTGGTGTAATTGTATATTAATGGTTATGTTAGCATACATATGACATATTGAGAGATTCTTAATTAATATTTAATTTGTGAATTAATGAATAAATCAAATATATATAACCTAAAGCACGGGAGAAAGTGTTTGTTGTTTCTATTGTATTTGTGCTAGATGTGGTATCAATAGCTTTTACTGTGGATAATATTCATCATTTCTCTATTATGAATACCAATAGCTAATAATCTGCTCACTTTAATAAATATTTTACCATAACCTAAATGGATTAATATACTATATAACTTCTGTAAATTTGCACCCAAGTTATGTATAGACACTTATACGTATATGGGCATATATGTGTGATAGGTATATTTTTTTTTCTACTAGGCAGATGATGAAATGTTCATATAATTAATTTCATAGTCTAATTTTTTCGCAACGGTTTTAACGGAAGGAAAAGAAGAATTAGTGATGGAAAGAAAAGAAGAAAGGGTCTGTCCTACATTTTATTTGATTGCTGGGAAATGAAAAGTGAAATTTCTGTAGCTAATTAATTTTGTTACAGATGTTTCTAGTTCATACAGCCACATTCTAAGCAGGGGCAACTACCCCAGTGCCGTTGACTTCCAGGTTTCTAGTCCTCAATGAGTGTAATAAATGACTCCCAAGTTACATGTGATTAGAAGTGATTCCTACAGTAATACGTTCCTTGAGAATCAAGGAACATACTCAGGAATTCTGCTATAGAACAAAATCCTCTCATAACTGATTATGCCAAGCTAATGAAACTAACTACATCAAACTAGTAATAATGCAAAACAATCATTAACTTATGCTGCAAATGTACTTAGAAAACCTATTGTGATCTGGGACCCATGGAGATCTGGTTGTCCTCAAGATCTATACATTTGCACAGCAACACATTTGGCAGGTGAGCCGTAGCTGAACTACAGTGATTTACCAGTTACCCATCTTGGCCCCTGCTGGAAATGACCAGTGTCTCCTTATCAGCTTAAATAGTTCATAAAATGGGCTTGTGTTCAGGTCCTGGATTGTAAATTGCTGAGGCATTCTATTCTGGCACTCATTTGTCAGGACAGTGTGGGAAGAGCTTATACACAGCTAGATCTCTGGCCTGGCTGGAGGCTACAACTGGATCTTCTGAAACAGCCAGCTCAGGGAAAGAGATAAGAAGCAGAATTAACTAATCTCAGACCAGTACAAATACAAATACTGAAGATACAAAGAACGTTGTTACTTTAAAAGTAAAATCATATTTTGTACATTCTAGGTATTAGCAACACTGAACTCATTCAACTCAAGACTTAAGCAGAATTTCCTAATGAAGGACTATTCTACTGAAAATTCAGGTCTTTCTCTTCCTCTTACTCTAATCATCATACATCAGATTCCTCAAGGGATAACTATAGTGGATACTGAGGAAGTGAGGATGATGTTTCCCCTGCCCTTGTCTCTCTCCCCATCTCTGACCCTCATCACATCTGTATTTAATATTGACATGCTCTGTGCTCCCATGACACCACGAAGGAGAAAATGCGATCCTGGATAAAGGCTCCACTTGGTTGCAAAGTAAGAATTATGTGGCAAATCTGGTCACCGAAAAGGAGGTAGAAGCGCACACTACACCTCCAGAAACAGAGGGTGTGGATGCGTTACTCTGGCCCCTCGGTTTCTCCCTTTTGTTCTCATCACTGCCTGGAAGGCCACTCTCTAAACGAGCCAGGCAGACTTCAAGAGCCCTGCCACAGCCCTGTAAAATCACGCCCCAGTTTAGGGCCGGGCTCAGGGTGGCAGCGGACGCGCCCGTCACCTGCCCGCACGCCCCGCGTGGGTAGCCGTCAGGGGCGCGCAGCCTGCGCGGAGGCGGCCTTGGCCCGGCGGCGGCTCGGTGGCGCTCGGTGGCGCTCGGAGGCGGCCCGCCAGGTGGCAGCAGGACCCCGCGGGACGGTCTGTGCCGGGAGGGACCCGGGCTGTGCCCGCCGCCGCCGCTCGGCCGCGCTGCTGCTCCGCCTCTGCCCGCGTGGGGAAGGGGCCGCTGGAGCGCCCGCCCGGGGCACGGCGCTCCCCCCGCGGAGGCAGCGCAGCCGCCGCGGTACAGCCTGACCTCCGGGGGTTCCGCCGGCCCGGAGTTGGGGGGTCTGCGGGGATGCGGCTCCGGGTTTAAACTGCACTCGAGAGCGATGTGCTCATCAGTTTGGTGCAATTAGCGCTATAACCCGTGCCAGCGCAACCCGCGGTAAAGACAAAGCTGTACGCAAATCTCCTTCCCCTTACCCATCCCCTGCTCCCGGGCTCTGGCGCAGTTCCCCAGCCTGTTTTTAATGATACGGTGCGCGGAGTAACTTGAAATTAGTTACAAGTTTCTTGACTAAAAGGCAGGGAGAGGCGGTGTCATCCGGCGGGTTCGGCACTCGGAGCCGTGGCCACCTGCGTGTGGCCGTGACGGGACAGGGGAACCCGGCTGCCGCCGCGGGCAGGGCTGCGGAGCCCGGCGAAGGTACGAATCGGGGCGAGGGCTCGGGGACGGAGGGCAAGGGGATGGAGGGCTGCGGGCTGGGGAGGACCCGGGCGGGGGCGGTCTCTGCCTGCCTCCAGGTGGAGGAGTGCTTTTTGGGGTGGAGTGCGTGTGTGTGTGTCCGCCTGTGTCTACGGGGAGTTTGTAGGTCCTGCCTAGGGCTCCGAATTTCCGTCTGCATGCTCTACTTTTTTTGAAGACCTACATGATTTCTTCTCCTAGAAGCTGGCTTGTTGCTTTCTGCCATACAGTTATCTAACTCCCATCCCCGAAGATAAGTGTTTCAAAATACTGAGAGGACTTGACTACAAAATGTGCTGTACCGTGACGAGGATAGAAGGAAGGATGTGAGGGTAGTGAAATTCTTAAAAATACAGTAACTAGTTATTGTATTAGGTTATATATATATGTATATGTTATATACATATATAATAGAGAAGTCTGTGTAATCCAATCACAGGAAAAATTATAAGGAGTCTTTTCGAACACGACTTTCATCTGCATATCTCCTTTTCTCTCTCACACACGTCTTTCTGTTTGTCTCCTCTATATTCTGCTTTTATTGTGAGAAGTTTATTAATGCGACATGTCAACGTTGCTGGCTTCAGACTGCACCACTTTTTTACAAAACTAGACTGAAAACATTTCCCCAAACCTCCACTTAATGGCACAACTGGTATGTATAAATAAAATCTTCATTTTTTAAAGTGACGTGGATGTGGTTTACTCTGTAGCCTCAGTAATTTAAACAGCACCTATCTGCTGCAGATAGAGTTGCTATGCATCTCTCTGCTAGTGAGTTTGAAAATTCGAAGTAGGCTTTGATTTATTTCCTCTCTATCAGTGATTAATGCGCCGTAATTAGCTAATCTCAAAGCCATTATTTACAACTGGGACAGACAAAGGGGAAAAACTGATGATACAGCACTTAACTCTATTTGAAATTATGAAACGGAAAATAATGTTTAGGTCTTGTCTCGGAACCGGATAGCCAGCCCAGTAACAACAACAACAATAATAAAACAACAACAACAGCAAGAACAACAGCTTAATCCATTAATTATGGCTGATTTTTTTTTCGGCCGAGAATGTACTCACACCATCTCTGAGTTTTTTTTAAAAAAAAAAAAAAAGCGTCTGCTGTGAGCCTTCTCTCTCACCCTTTGTTGAGGAAGGAAACTAAATTTGTGTCGGCCAAATGGTGGGTGCGAGCGTGGAGAAGGAGAAAGCCCACGGCTACACGCACAGTGGAGCTCAACCCACGGGTTCCCGCTGGGGTCTCCACTGGCGTTCACCATTCCCGCCGCCCCCAGCCCCGCCCGACCCGGGTGCCGGGTAACCCCGAGTGCGGCGGGGTTGGTGGGCGCTGTGAAAGTGGCCGGGGGGCGGCGGGCCCCCCGGGACAGTGGCCGTCCGTGGGCCACCCGTGGAGGCCGAAGTCGCCGTGAGCCGGCGGAGGCTGCCGGCCGGTGTCCCAGGGTTTCCTCAAGGTTTTACCAGAAGAGTACCGGCTCCGTTAAATACTGAGATTTTTTTTCCCCTTTCTCTTCCTTTTTGACTGTGGGAATATGGTTTTCTAATAATATCTTAATCCCCTCGGCCCTCACCATCCCGGGAAGATAGACGAGTTTCGTTTGATCTGGAAATGAGAGGGAAAGAAGGAAAAAAAATCTGTGAAAATAGCAGGGAGGGAAAGAAGAAATTCGATTAGGAAATTTAAATATTAAAAAAGAGAAAAGAGAAGAGAAGAGAAGAGAAGAGAAGAGAAGAGAAG
>NW_020884875.1:3678506-3680427 GCF_003945725.1 Corapipo altera
GTAGCGTAATGTCTCAGTCAATACTTGAAGAGAAGAGAAGAGAAGAGAAGAGAAGAGAAGAGAAGAACAAAACCCGAGGGGCGCTGGGATAGTGGCAGACCAAAGGTGCCTGGTGTGAGCAGGCGCTGATTGTCCAAGAGGTGCAAATGTTCTTTGTTCCGAGTTGCCTTGTCAGGGGCGTACAAAAGTCATCCTTATAGTAAAAAAAATACTAACACTCTGAGGAATAGGAAAAAAAAAAGAAAAGGAAGAAAAAGAAGGAAAAAGAGAACCTATCAAAGCCTCCCCGCTCTGTGTATCAATCCTGGGGTAAAAAGAAAATCCCGAAACAACATAATCTGCAACCTTTCCAGTTACTGTTCTCTCTCCCCTTCGCTCCCTCCCCCTTGCTCCCTCCCAAACAAACAATGAATTACAGATGATCGCCCCGTGCTCGTTGTAACGCGGCGACATGGAACAAACTGGGAGGGACCGGGCACGGCAGGGAAGTGAGGAGCTGCAGGGATGTATACCCAGGGCAGCGTGGGACTAGCCCCATTCTGACGGGGGCAAAATCTCCTAGCCCTTCTTCTTCTTCCCTTCTCTTCTTGTCTAATGAAGGATTGATTGAGACATTACGCTACTGATTGAGACATGACGCATTGAGTAATGCCTGATGCTACTTAGCTCTTGAAAAAAAGAATCCAGGCTCTAAACTCCAAAGAATTTTGCATGGGATTTTGGTGCTGAGAAATGCCTCTGTTTGTCCTAAATCCATCCACAAGGGAGGGGGTTGGGTAGGTGGACATATGTTTAATTTGAAGCAATAAATACACAGGATCTGTGGCTGTTTGGGGGTTTACATTTTTAAAGATTATTAATCCCACCTTCACCCCCCCCTTTCCAATTCGACTGTAAAGAAATGGATTAGGAATGGTATCAAGAAGGATTATTCATTTATATGAGGCAGATGGAGCTGTACAGTAGGATTTCAAAGAAACAAAGAAAATGGTTTCTAAATGGTTGTTTGGCATGAATTATTTGGTGGATTTGCAAACAAGCAAGGCGAAGCACTGTACAGCGAGATGTAGAGGAAACCCATCTGGCACCTTCTGCATCCCTGTCTGGGGCTGCAGATGTTTCCAGACAGGTAGCGTCGGAGTCCCTGAGGAGAGCTGGCCAGAAAGGCCAGGGAGCATCAGGCTGCTCTTCTTTCGGCACTGAGAGCCTCCCGCATGCCCGAGCTGAGGGGCTCCACGGCCCCGCCGGGACATGGGGCTGGCCTGGGGATTGCTGATGCCTGCACCTGCGGGACGGGCCGCAGGCGGGACTCTGCACAGATGGAACACTATAGGCTCTGGGGGACACATGCCACAGGGCATGGACCTGGTGGGGTCCTGCCTGCTCTCCCCAGCTCCTCACCCAGCTCTCCTCCTCCCCATCAACCGTTGGCAAAGTTCAGGGCTGAGGGGGGCAAACAACGTAGAAGTGACAAACTTTCTGAAGTGTTTTCATCCCTATCTACCCCCCCTTGCAATTGTGTTTCTCCCGGAATTTTTCAAGTCAGCCCTGAGCTGAAATCTCCGGCCATTTCAAGCAGTTACGAATGTGATTGACGTGTATGTTAATGGTTTGTTTTTGTGCAAAGCAGCTCTGCAAATTTCCAACACAAACACATTGTGCAGATCAGATGTTAGGTATAAAAATGGTTTATTGATTGAAATAATAGAAGCATTATTTTGATTTGTCCTGACATGCTGACTGATTTATAGATTCCTACCCCATTGATTTCTTCTTGTCCGGGCAGAGGGAAATGATCAAATCTCATGAAAATGCCCTTTTGTGCTAATTAGGAACCTGAGGTGCACATTTCTTTCTCTTTCTCTTTCTTTCTTTCTTTCTTTCTTTCTTTCTTTCTTTCTTTCTTTCTTTTTCTTTCTTT
>NW_020884875.1:3680527-3721146 GCF_003945725.1 Corapipo altera
CTCTCTTTTTCTCTGATGGGATTTACCAGATTTATTCTCTGCTCCCTGGAGTTGGTGCATGTATATATATATATATTTTATCTTTTTTACATCTGTTTTCACTTTGCACTTTCGATAAGCTGTAGCAGACAATAGTGAGAGAAACATCTGAAAATGCAAGGAGACAGAGTTGCATATGTGTTTCTTTTATGTGGGTTAGTCGGAGAAAACAACAAAAGGACAGCTGGAGGGGGGGGGGGGGTGTGGAATAAAACACACAGTTACAAAGGGAGTTGTGACCCTGTAAGATGGAAAGGCGAGTACAACGAAAAACGAAAGCAAAAAGTAAGGAAGAACAGCAGAAGTAAAGCGGGAAAAAGTGTCAAAGAAAACTGATCGACAGCAAGAATAAGAACTTAAAAGCCAGCTCGGCTGGATGTTTCTTAGCCTTTTTTTGAAGAAGCGCTAGGGAAAAGGTATCTCGGTACGGATAAACAAACTGGGAAGACGCACCTGCCGAAAATACGTACCTGATCTGTCTACACAGATGTGTGTGTGTTTATCCATCCATAAATTTATGTAGGGATATCTAGAGCATCCCAACACTAATTGCAATCCTACGTCGAAGAGGTAAATCTCGCAATTCTCTCTTTTATGAACAGAGAATCGAATCTACTGAGTAGCGAGAAACAGTGACATTCCAGACAGTATTAGTTTTTCTGAACTTTCCGTGTGGTTGTTTGTTTGTGGTTGGTTTTTGGTTTTTTTTTGGGGGGGTGGTTTTTTTTTGTTTGGGGTTTTTTTTTTTTTTTTCTTTTTTTTTTTGGTTTTGGAGGAGACAGGGTTCAGTGGGAGACAACCAGATGGGGAGGGAGGGTAATCCCATTGTCTGTTCACCAGAAGATCTCGTTTTGCCCTGGAAAAGACGATCAAACGCAGCCAGGGTCCACTCAGGAAAGTAAAAGGAATGGCGGTGGTGGGGGGAGGAGGGGTAGCGGGGGGGAGGGAATAAGAGTGGGTGCATGTGGATTTAATAGCAGTGAAAGTATTACAGGAGGATCAGATTTAGCGAGCGAGCGAGAGGGAGCTTTTGAACATCTGTCTAATGCAGCCAATAGAAGTGACATTAGTGATATTGGAAAGAGGGAGACATCGCAGTCGATCGGGCTGGGATTACGGAAGCCTTTTCCAATCCGATTAGCCGCTGTCCCTCTCCTGCCAGCGGCAGAGTCCAAACCCTAGCCCGGGCCAGCACCACCCCCGCGCCGGGAGCGGTCCCGCTCCGAGACCCCAGCGTCCCTCGGCCCCGGCGCTGCCCAGGCCCTCCTGTCGCTGTTCTCCCTCTTCCCACCACCCCCGGCAGCCCCGGCTCAGCCCCTCCGCAAAACGACTCCAGTGGGGTAGAGCCGCAGCCCGGCGGTGCCGAACAAGCCTCTCGGGTTTAATATTCATCGATACACCGCGATGAAATTCCACCCTACTCCCGGGGAAACCATTATTCTCCAGCTAATTGTAATTTACAATTACGCGTTACACCTCATCACATAGGAGGTTAGGAAACAAGATTCTTCCATATAATTATTGTCCCTCCTAAACCTATTCCACCGCATATCACCTCGCCCCCCAAAATCCTATTGTTCCCTTGTACCCATTGTACTAGTCATTTAAACTAAAAAAAAAAAAAAAAAAAAAAAAATCCCAGTCTGCATAATTTTAGATATCACACCCACGCTCCTAAACGCACAGTAAAACGTATCAATGGGTTATAATTGCGGTAGAAGGGGGCGGTTGGCTGCACCGGGCAGGGCTCGTACAGCACCGAGTTCCCCTCTCCGAGCCGGCGGGCAGCTGCCAGGGCTTCCGTGTCGGGATGCCCTCTGCTTTTGGATGGCTTGACAGGCATTTTCCCCTCTAATTTGCTTATCGAGTCGGATAGTTTAAAAGCTTTCCTTAATTAATGGCAGGGAAGTTACACAGAAACATACATTTTTGAGCTCCTTGCACCGAAGTAAACATCTGCCCACACGTACCATGTACCTTACAATCCTTGCTTAACTGTAGCAGTAGCCTTTAAAGCAAAGAGCATCTCTCTAGCTCTCCAGTGCGGGGAAAATGCCTGCAGTTTGTACCTCCAGGCACTACAACATGCCTCAGCCCAACTGAAAGCAACACTGCAGCTGGAGTGCAGTCGTCCGCAGAGGAGTGTCACTGCCTGCAGCTCTGCCAGGGACGCTGCCAGGGGCTGCCGTGGGGCTCTCGAGTACTATCAGGTTCAACCTTGTGCCTGACTCTTCACAAGCTGTTTCACCACCCGGTAGGAGCTACTCGAAGCATGACTCAAAGGCTGACTAGCATTCACCTCATGAATTACAGAAAATTGATGCCCTGCTTAAAATTCACAGCAGTGAATTTCTAACGTTCACATTTCTATGTGACAGTCATCTTACAGGGAGATAACATCTAACGGCTCCTGAGTTTCCCCCTTGTAACACTGTGGGAATAACACGGCAAAGGCCAAAAAGTCTCTCCGTCACTCATTCACACACAGAGCACACACCAGAGTATTGTGCAGTTTCACTATTTGTAACACATCAGCATAATATCTATATCTGAGAAGCTACACTGGTGGTATTTTGTTGTTGTTGTTGTTTGATTGTTTGGTATTTTTTTTTAATAGACATTAAAATTTTTCTTCTTATAGTCCCAGGTGGGCTAATTTTACTAATCTTTTATCTCTACGTATCAGACACCAAAGTGATTATACACTAAAAAATTCCAAATTTTAATAATAACAGTCTAGTCTGCATCAGCCTCTTAATTAAATATAGCTGGGGCAAACAGCTGATGTTAGAATTAGGAGATATCACTGTTGAAGAGGATGTATTATGAGGCCTATATAAAGTTGTCTTGGTTTGTCACCCTTTGATCTCTGAACCTTCATCATTCAAACAAACAGGCAGGCAAGCAAGGATTTTATGCAAATTGCTCATAACAATTCTTCTTTTCCAGAGTCTTCAGCATTATTTTCAAATCAAAAGTTCATAAACTTATCCTGGGAATCCAAATAGTCTTAGAAGAACAAATCCTATCCTACCATCAAGGCCTATGCTCATTTTGTTCCTGTATTTCTCTTTATTGCATAGTTGTGTTTCTTTTAAATGATACACTTTGGAGCTATTATTTTCGTATTAACTTTCTGGTGTTCTTAATAAAGCAAATAGTTTGCATCATTCTTTGTTCTGAAATAGAGGGTTTTACACTATGTGAATATTTTCAGGGGCTGACCAGTAGGAGACAGCGACAGTTTGGGGATCATAGCGTCTCTCTACTATGTGCATGTGCCATTCAGAACACTAGAGAATTTCAGCACAAATTTGTGCTTCTGGAGAGAGCAAGACAATCAATATCTTGAATCTTTTTTCTGTACCCCCAAATTTCATATGAAATATGTTCATAGGTTAACATGGAGTGCCCCAAACTGATTTCCTCTATTTAATGTTTCCTAAATTTTTATTGGAGCTTTTTACCATATATATTTTTAAATTTTAACACATATCTAAAGCAACAAAATTAAAGTAAAATTAAAATTACAACAGATTCAGTTTACAGGAATGGAAAGGTAAAAATACATATATCTACTATTTAATATAATTCTGGATTTTACCCTACATTGGGCAGCAAGTATTTTTTTCTAGGATTTTCCATTGTTTTTATTGGGTTTTACTTATACGTTGCAATTTTTGAAAAACTTATCTCCATACTCCATATGGGGATGCAGTGGATTCCAAAATACGCACACCCTGATGTGGAATAATACCCATTTTAAAGCTCTCTTCTGTCATCAGTGAAATGCTCAAATTCCTCCTTACATCCATGACACTTCAGAATGGCACGTGCCTTGTATTGGGAACTCTGGGGCTGAGAAGATGAATATGATATCGAATATAAAAATATCAAGATCATAAACCACTACTCTACAAGAGTAATTTTTTGCCAACACAGAGAATATCTAGGTGCAATTGTCTGTAGATGAGACCAAGTCAGGCTGCAGGATCCTCTACTTAGATGAATTTTCTCATCATAAAAGAGCTATTTTTGCTTGTGTTAGCTGAACACCAGTGTCATATAGCACATGTATTCCAGAGTAGTCATGGACAAGTGGAGTGGCTTTTAGAGAATAATTAATTAGCAGACTGTGTTTTGGATATTATTGCAGCTGTTCCTGCTGATTCTGTCAGAGGCCAAACCCTGTTGAGCCACACATTATGCAACCCTGGAACCAGAAAGCTGGTCCCTGCTTGGTGTTTCTTTTGGAAGCAGGAAACCCTGCCTCCTGTTTGGTTTGTTTGCTTGTGACTCTGGTGCTAAGAGCACCACAGCACCTGAACTTCAAGTGCAGTAGAATTAGCTGAAACTTCACAGATTAGATAAAATGTCTGAGGTAACACTCAGGACAAAAAAAAAAAGAGAAATGTGAAAGAAAAGACAGAGAGAAAAAAAATATATGTTAGAGGGAAAAAGTGCATGGTGAAAAATACCGATGAAAAACAAGGCAGTGGAACTTCATATAACGTGTTTTTCTTTTACCATGCAGTATTTCCAGTAGTTCTTTGGAAGAGGTAATTCTTTGTCCCACAATCTCCTCTTGTCCCTTAAATATTTATGGATTACCCAGGCTACCATGGCCAATTACACCAAGGAAGAAAGGGACTGGGAGAACTAAGAAAGTCTCAGCACACAGAGGGAAGAGTACATATTCAAGAAAACGTGAACTGGCCCACAGTCTTACCTCTGCAAAATCATCTTTGAATCTCACCTGTGTATTGACGCATGCACACACATGCACATCACACACGTCCTTTGAACTGCTTCTCAGCAAATATTGATTGAACAGCCTGTTGTGCCAACATATCATATTAGGAGTTTTACTAGAGCAAAGAAGAAAGAGTGAAGGACTGAGATGGAAGGGTATTATTGATGTCTACATTTGACTGCCTATAAATGAGACAGGTAAACCTCAACAGTGGTGCCTTTACACTCCACAAAGTGTACTGTGTTTTTGATCAGGACTGGAGAGGGTTATAAAGGGATGCATTCTTAATGGTACTTATTTGTACCTGTTTTAAAGTGTGCTTTGAAGACTTGGGAAGAGTACAAAAACATACAGCATTGGTGCAGTTTAGCACTGCTGTGGGCAGGGCACCCTCAGATAGCACTGCTGTGGGCAGGGCACCCTCAGATAGCTGATGCATCCTTACTCATATTGCTCTGTCAGTTCCCTAACTTGGAAAGCAACTGAGCAAACTGTTTCCTGTTTTACACTGGAGTAAATCAAATATACCTCAGTAAAAGTCCATGTAGCTTTACTGATGCAAGTCTCTTTTGTAAGCAAAGTGAGAGTCAAGCCCTATTTCACCAGTCATTACAAAGCGATAATTTGTGATTTGGGCTGTTCAACTGATGCCACAATTTTTGAGCCTGGGCCCAGTGGTGCTTAGGAGCTAGTACATGCAGAGATGAGAAGAGGGCTGGTGTGGGGTGTGGTATTCCTGTTCACACCATTTCTCACGTATCCAGGCATGGGGCAAGTGGAGAACAGCTCAGAGGCTAGAGCAGTAGTCTGGGATGCTTCGTAGTGTTTCTCCATCCCTTACTAGGCAGACTGTGTTAAACACTGTGAACGCCAAGATTTCTAATATTTACCAAGTGAAAAGATGCATCAGTGCTTTGTGATGGTCAGATTAGCTGAAAACATTATCTTTCCTGTCTAGTCTGAACTCCCTTTCCCTGCTTACTATCACTTGTCATCAGAGACAGCTTTTCAGTTCTGTTTCCTGGGAGTGATCATTGTTTGGATATATCTTTTTGAATATTTGAAGGAGATTGTAACCTGACTGACTAAAAAGATAAATAAATAAAAAAGCGAGAAGCTTGCTTTGCCAAGCAATATAATTCTGGAAATAAGTCTGGTTCTGTGTGCATGGGTCTGAATGCAGTTTTCATTTCACCATGTGTCCAAATGGGGAAAGGATGAATAGATGATGTGACATCATACGTAGAGTAGGACACAGCCATTGACTTGGAATATCATGAGCTATGCTAAAAGGAAGAACCTGTTTCTAAATAAATTGTGTTTTAGGTGTTCCTCAATTTTAGCAGTAGAATGAAGAGCACCCAAGTGAGATCATTGCAAGTTTCCCATCCTTCCCCTGGCCCGGAATTGACTCATCAGCAAATAGAAACCAAGTCTCCATTGTGGCAGCACTGCAGATAAGTAACTGCTTGGTCATCCATTGCAGAAAATCATGTCCTACACTTTCTGTTGATTTTATTCCTACAAATTTCAACCCACACAATTGAGGGGAATTATCTGTTTCTAACAAAAGCCCAAGGATTTGGTAAAACAAAAAGTCCCATTTAATCAGGTGTATTTTTAATCTCACTACCTTTTTGTTCTCTAAAATTGTTCTCTGTTCAGCACTAGTGTTATTATTCAACTATGAAATAGCAGGGCTTTGTTTATTATTTCCTGCAAATGTTAGTATCCTGAGTGCTTGTATCTCAGATCTATTCAGGGGTAGACTTTGCCTGTTGTGCTTTCAAAATTCAGGAGATTAGCATTAAGCTTTGGCAATGATTTATGCTGTTACCAAAAATCTTTGGACAAATGTGGAATGTAAAAAAACCTAACCTGATGCTAATGACATTTCTGGGCCAAATTCATCTGTCATAAATGGCAGAACAAGTTGCATGCAGGATGTGTGTTGATCAGAGACAGATCAATGAGGCATGTATATCTATAACAGGGTAAATTGTCAGAAGCTGGCTTTGGAAGTGTAAAATGAGGATAGCTCAAGCTGGTGGAACAACTGTGTGCGCCTATGCGGTGTGTGAGTGTGCGCATATTGGGGAAAGTAAAGCTTTATCCCACAATGGCAGTAGGAAAAAGCCTTAATCCGGATTTATTTGTATTTCATTTCAGAGTGACGTAAAACAGTCTTAGGGCCTATCCATAGCGCACGAGGGAATAGGTTTGAGACATTTGTGTGCTGAGAGACAGAGAGCTCAGAAAGCAAGTCAGCCCTGTGAAGTGGTAGCACCATGTGGGGGGACACCCTTGGCTCCAGTACTGCAGAGGAGCTTGGCTGCTTGGTGGAGCCACCACAGGCTGTGAGGAGGGGCTCCAGTGCCACCCACACACTGGTCCTTCCACACACACCTACACGCTGTCATCCCTTCTTCCCCTTGCCATCAGTGCTTCGGTACTTCAATCCCTTGACCAGTTTCATTTTTTTACACTCAACCTCTAATTATAGCCTTCAGATGCTCATTTGCTATATACTCTTCCCGGATTGTTGTAACCCTCCTAACCCATCTATGCCACAAGCCTGCCCCAGCTGCCCAATGTTTCCAGTGCTTCCCTGTTCCTATGTGTGCAGTCCTGGTGTGGAGCATGGACGAGACAGTTCCCATTTTGTGACTGCAATCTGAGGCTTACAAAACAGAAGCGAGATGTGTTAGATGTTGTCTCCTGATACCTTAGGATTGACTGAGACAATGAAACACATATTTCTTTAGTTGAAAGCAACTTCTCCATTTGCTGTAGAGCTTTTGCTTTGCTGCCCTAGCAGTGATTAAGGCAGCCACCATGTGAACCTTTGAACTGTGGACAAACTACAGAATATGTTATGACTAATGAATGCATTAAAGCTCTCTAGTTCTGGTGAAATGAAAGGCACAATTCAGTGTCTAGTTGTGAAATAGCTGGAGACAATAGAAGTCACATCTGGAGGTATATAGACCTGAGCAAAGTATTGTTCAAGAAAGATTGAATGAGCCTGTAAAGGGATGCAAACTGAAGTTACCCCTCTGTTCTTCCAGCCTCTTCTCCCCACCTTTGTACCTCTCCTCTACTCTGTGCTGATACATGTGTTAGTGTAATGCACCAGCAAGTGGAACAGGGAATAGTGTGGCTGAAAGCCACCTAGTGAAAAAATCACCTAAAATATACAATAGTTCAGTAGCATAAAG
This sequence comes from Corapipo altera, assembly GCF_003945725.1. NCBI lineage: Eukaryota > Metazoa > Chordata > Aves > Passeriformes > Pipridae > Corapipo > Corapipo altera. The sequence goes on from NW_020884875.1 coordinate 3,688,538, forward strand.
TCACTGAATAGCCAGCACTGTGAAGCCATAGCTAAGAAGATCCCTGGCACTAGTCTAAAATCCAGAGGAATGAGTAGTCATTTGACATGCTGTGTGGAGAAGAGAAAGTGTCAGAGGAATATGACTCTGGGTAGAAGCAAGGGAAAGACATTTTCAGAAGTTGAGTTGACTAAGAAAACACGCAGTTGGGAAAATGAAAAAGCTTTATGCTTCTAAGCCATGTGATGCACTGACAGCTCACACTCAGTCATGAACATGGTTGCAGCAATGAAACGTTTGCTAGAACACATTTCCTCAACCATCAGAAACTATTTTATAAAAACTTTATATTGTGTGACTGTTCATGTCCTGGCATTCAGGTTAGGTTACACATTTTTAAAGCCCACAATCTTCCAACATATGTGCTGCCACAGAGGGTGTCCTTAAAGCTGGTATCAGAGGAGAGACCTTTATATGACCCCAATGACATCTGCCTTTGTATGACTTGAGAAGTGACCTGAGACCTAGGATAGAAATGCCTCTGAGACTGTACTTCCCTCTGCACACAACGCTCAATATAAGATGATATTTATTCTGTTTCAGTATAAATTACAATAATATAAATTTCTTAATGCTAGTATAAAAAATACAGAAAAGTAAATATGCGCGCTTTGACAAATATGAGGTATATATAAATGTACCAGGACACTTAAGATTTCCAGAAGCAATAAAATTCTAGTATGCCTTACAAATCCTGAAATGAGATAAAGCAAGTGTCATTATGAAATGATCGTGGGGGTGATGCTGTTTTCTAATGATCTATAGTCAAGATCATATGGCTATTCTTATTTTTAATCATGTCCTGCTGTGGATTGTTTTCCATAGGCTTTCTGGAAGACACTTTCCCCCTTAATAAAATAAATTAATATTCATTTATCATAATGAAATTCAAAGTAACTTTCAGTTTAGGGTTTTAGCTTCTGATAACAATTTCTTATGTTGAACAGATGATATTTTAAGTCTCCCTCTCTTACTTGCTTAAAGAAGAGTGTAATGGGCTTTAGTTGGCTATGTAGAATGTTTGGCTTTTTTATTTTAGCAAACTGTAATTTAATTAATTTATAATTTTTAAGATGTTAGCACCAAAGTCCATTTGATAAAATTAAATTTATGTGTTATTGATGAGGAAGACACTTAAGGATTTCAGTAATTCTTAAAAATATTTACATTTTTCTTCTGACATTTTGTTTTACACTGTATTTTATAGGTCTTCATTTTTACTTGATGTAGGTTTTGAACTTCAGATTTATGTCTCAACACCTCGCAACAAATTTTGTAAATATTCTGTGGGAGCTTGGTCCTGAAACATAAACACTTCTTCTTATTGAGGCACTGAGGAAAAACAGACCCCCTTATTTATTATGTGATATCCAGAAGGCTAAGGAGATTTTGATCTCTTTTTTCAGGAACATCTTCTTCAGTAAGAATAATGAAATGCCATCATGCTAAGGTGAATCATAATAAATGTTATGTCTTGGCTGACACCAAAAAATAAATCAAGGAAAGTTGTGAGAAATATTGGTGATTTTTTTTTCCACAGAGATTTGGACCGGCTTTATAAATTAAACAGTATGCGATGACAGCTTTGGAGAGGTAAGTAAACCATTCGGTAGATAATCCCCATAGTAACAAAAAAAGGTTTAACCATCTCAAACCAAAATAGCACATCTGGACTTGGCTGTGTCACATGGCAATAGGGAACATTTTATTGTTGTCAAAATTCACAGCACACAAGAAAACTGTGCACAGTTTAATACTTGCTAGCAGAAATCAGTGAAGTGTAAGCTATGTGTTCAAGAGGATTCTGATTCTGTAAATCATTATCTATTTACTCACCTTTATGCTGCGTAAGGGTCCTGTTGCGATTCATCTGCTTTTTGCAACTTAATAAAAAAAAAACAGGCTTTCACTTAATGAATATGGAGTCCAATCCTGAAAATTCTTGCTCATGACAACAGTCCTAAATCATTAGCAGAATTCATTTGAGTAATAGCTGATGCACTGCATTCCTAATTAGCAGTATTTAGTTTTAATTGCACTAAACTTCAAAGCTGAAGACCTATTTTACAAGACAAATTCTTTAGAGTGCTAAATCAAAGATGAAATTATTTAATCTGTGTGGGTGCTGAAACTCAGAGATAAAGAGTGAACTGCTGAAGAGAATGCAAAATTTTCTTCAGTATGGACAAGGCTGTGTGTGACACTCCATATCTCCCCCTGAGAACAAAAAGGAGTGGTGGCTCTACTTTGCATCTTGTTCAAGCTGCATGAACTCTGGGTCAAGCCTTGCTAAACTGAGTGCGTAGTTGACGGCGGAAGGTATCCCCAGGGTGGTTTTTAAAAGCTGTGTGGGGTCCAGCTGCTGCCTTATCACAAAACTCACTTTTGGCTTCACTATAGAGTGTAAATTTGCCCTTGTCTAAGGCTGCAAATACTTAGGGAAGGAAACAAGTATAATCTTCATTCTGTCTTTATCCTGAAATTGTCATTCCAGCCAGGTCATTGGCATAGAGGGATATAGCAATTTTTAGGTATGGGCTGTGGCATAAATTGTGTCTCACTGAGAAACTGTTTCAGGGTTTGTGCTTCCTGAGGCTTTTCTTGGACTGGGATCTTAATGTATCTCTTTTTGCTCAGACCTGAGATCAGAGACATAATTTGGGTCTCCAGAGCTATGAAATCCTGTGTCACTGGTCAGTTCTCTGGGACTCTCTGAGATCTTTGTATACAGTCTAAATATCCTGAAGACAGTCAGCTCTGACAGACTTTCCTAGTATGCTTTCATCTCATCCTCATCTGTACCTCAATACTGCTAAAGCTACAACACTCAGGAGGTAGCTCAGTCTGCTTGGTCAGTTCAATCCTTTTCTTTCTTTAGAATGTTCCAGGAGAGTTAAAAGGGCCAACATGGGTTCCAGAATTGGAACTAGATAGATCTCTAGATTTATGTCAATAATAGTAACAGACAGCAAATTTCACACAGCCTCATTTCTGGCACCACCTCCTTCCTCATTGTGCCACAGCATGACAATGCTAACATCTTTCTCTTAAGCTCTACTACTTTCCTTTTAGCTCCAGGACAGGTCCCTGGACATATCTAGCACCATAAAATCTGTGGATGGGAATGCTCTTGTGTGAATGGGTTCTTCTTCCCCTTCCCATTGATTTTAAAGGAAGGACTTTGCCCATAGCAAACTCTCCCAGTGCAAAAATCTTTAAGCGTGATTCAGACCTCTCTAAAGAATTCTACTATGAAGGAAGAATCACAAAATCACAGAATCATAGAAGATGCTGTGTTGGAAGGGACCCATAAGGATCATCGAGCCCAACCCTTAATCCTTCACAAGACCATCCTCAAGGGTCACACCATGTGCCTGAGAATATAATCCAAACACTTCTTGAACTCCGTCAGGCTTGGTACTGTGACTACTTCCCTGGGGAGCCTGTTCCAGCACCCAAACACTCTGTGGGTGAAGAACCTTTTTCTAATATCCAAAACAAACCTCCCCAACACAATTTCAGGCCATTCCTTTGATTTCTGTCACTGGTCACTAAAGAGGAGAGATCAGTGTCTCCTTTTCATGAGGAAGTTGTAGACTGCAGTGAGGTCTCCCCTCAGTCTCCTCTTCTCCAGCTGAACAGACCAAGTGCCCTCAGCAGCTCCTCATATGGCTTCCCCTCAAAGTCCTTCAGTATCTTCACAGCCCTCCTTTGGACACTCTCTAACAGCTTTATAACTTTTTTATATTGTGGTGCCCCAAACAGCACACAATGTTCAAGGTGAGGCCACACCGGTGCAGAGTAGAGTGAGACAATCACCTCCCTCAACCCACTGTTGATGCTTTACCTGATGCCCCCCCAGGACACGGTTGGCCCTCCTGGCTGCCAGGGCACTGCTGACTCGTATTCAACTTGCCATTAACCAGGACCCACAGGTCCCTTTCCATGGCACTGCTTTCCAGCATCTCATTCCCCAGTCTGTGCGAACATTGAGGGTTGCCTCTCCCAGGTGAAAAATCCAGCACTTTTCCTTGTCAAACTTCATATGTCTGGTGATTGCCCACTGCTCTAATTAGCTGAGGTCTCTCTGCAGGGCCTCCCTGCCTTTGAGGGATTTAACAGCTCCTCTCAGTTTTGTATCATCTGCAAACTTGCTTAGTGTCCCTTCGAGTCCTGTGTCCAAGTCATTTATGAAGATGTTGAGGAGCACAGGGCCTAAGATGGAGCCCTGTGGAACCCCACTGGTGACAGGTAGCCAATCTGATGTCACCCCATTCACTAGAACTCTCTATGCTCCCTGTGAGCCCATTGCTCACCTATCACATGATGTGTTTATCCAGCTGTGTGCTGGACATTTTGTCCAGAAGGATCCTGGGAGAGACAGTATCAAAAACTTTTACTGAAATGCAAAAAGATTATATCAGCTGGCTTCCCTTGATCAACTGTGTGGGCTACCTTGTCATAAAAGGAAATCAGGTTCGATAAGCAAGACTGTCCTCTCATGGAGCTGTGCTATCTGTGACCAGCATTGTCCTCCAGGTGTTTTTCAATACCTCCCAGAATAATCTTCTTCATAACTTTACCAGGCACTGAAGTGAGACTGACAAGCCTGTAGTTTTCAAGAGTCCTCCTTCTTGCCTTTCTTGAAAGTCAGGACAACGTTCACCAGCTTCCAGTCAGCTGGGACCTCTCTGGATTCCCAAGACCACTCAAAAACCACCTAGAGAGGTTTTATGATGGCATCAGCAGCAATTTGAGGATTCTGGAATGAATCCTGTCAGGCCCCATAGTTTGTAGGGACCCAGCTGAAACAGTAAATCCCACACAATTTCAGGGTTGGCTGGGAATTGATCATTCTCACAGTCATGGTCCTCCACTCAGGACACTGAGACTCCCTTCGTCTGTCATTCATGTTGAAGACAGAGTCAAAGAATGAGTTAAACACTTTTGCCTCATTTCTGTTCCTGTTTGGAAGGTGACCATCCTCATCCTGTTGATGATATTTCTATACTGCCTATTGCCATTAATGTATTTGAAAAAACTCTTTTTATTGTGCCCCACATTTCTGGCCAGCTGCAACTCCAGTTGAGCTTTGGCCAGACAAATTTTCTCCCTACAGCAGCAAGCAGCATCTCTGAATTCTTCCCACGTCGCTTGAGCTTGCTTCCACTGGACATAAACCTTCCTTTTTTGCCTTATTTCCAAGAGAAGATTCCTGTTCAGTCAAGCTGGTCTTGTGCTTTGCCTGCTGGACTTGTCTGTTTCTATTAAATGCACCAAAAATGTTCCCTAATCCTGACCTAAAGTGATGGCTGCAGTCAGAAGCCAGGATTTGTAAAGTCTTTGCACAACAATGTATGCGATAACAAATGATTTGACATAAATCCTTCCAAGACAAAAAAGGCATGCATGGTAGCGACAGGTTTATAAAGCTGGGTGAGGAAGCAAGGTCAGTACCTCTAATCTAAATGCAGCAATCCTTGCGTTGCAGCGCAAGAAGCCTTCTAAACAATCTTTCCACAGCTTGCTGAAATTATGCACTTCGCAATCTTTGCTTTCATGCTTCCTTTGTTAAATAATTCAGTGGGGATATTTTGGATGTGATTCTCATTGGCACATGTTTATCTTTTAACACAAATGTTTCCACCATCTCTTCTGCCTCCCTTCGGCTGTGTGAGTGTGCCAGGCATTGTTTGTGGCTGGAGTGGAGAGCACTTGTGTAATTACTTCTATTACATTGCACAACAACATCCTTTACAATTTAAGGTTGCCAGTGCTTTGGCAGCTCTGAGATCGCAACTCAGACTTTAATAATGTGTTGCTAAAAAAGGGGATTAAATGTTGTTTATACATTATATTTCTGGACACTGCAAATTTCACTTGCACCTGCGAATGGCTTACTGGTAGAACTTCAACAGCAGCAGGCCATTGAGTTAGACAAATACAACAAGACACCATAAGTATTGAAGGTTAGTTTTTTCCTGGCTCTCGCTCCAGTAGATAACAACTACTTTCTTAAAACAGATTAAAAATAAATAAATCCTCTTTACAAGGTAAAAAAAAAAAGAAGGCATATTCAAAACACAACATAAATTTATGTTGGAGTCTATCACAGTTATCTACTAGGTTTCCTGCCTCTTGGATGCTAATTATGATTGACTCAAAATTTGTGGTCAATTTTTAAGCATAAAAGCATCTCATATGACTGGTTGCCAATTCTGAAATCTAAAGGCCTTGCTTTATGTTGCTGTAGTAGAACTGAAAATATAATTAAAGTTTGACCTTCAACTTTAATCCTATAAACAGAGAATTTGCTTACTTTACCTTGGAAACGGATGTGATTCATCACAGTAGCCCATAAATAACACCTCAAATTGTTAGAACAATCAATGAAAATAAGTTATTGTAAAACAATGTGACTGTAAAGTCGCTATGTAAACTACTTTAATGTTATTTTAGAATGAGGAGGGCTTAAAGCTTGAGGTAAATATTTTTAAGGAGAATAGTTACTATGTAATAAATGCAGTAAACATCAAACATATTTGGTCTAAACAAGCTTGTTTTTCATGAAAAGTACCTTAAGGTAAATAAGCATTAAAGTTCCAGAGGAAGAACTGGGCTCCGCTTAGATCAAGACTGCAAATGGCAGGTTAACTAAATTGTCTGTTGCTTATCACTATGGTTGAAAAAAAACCAGAGGGTGAACTCTTGTCCACATGGGAGCCCACAGGAACAGTGCAGTCATGAAAATGCTGTGTTTCAGACCTCAAAGCTGAAAGCAGAAGTTCTAAGATCTGAAAGGAATTAATTAAGTCTCCACTTTTTTTTGTGGACGCTGACTCTGCAGTCTGACAACAACAATTTAAATAGAAACTGCTGTTTCATGGCTTAGGTTTTTAATACCCAGATAATGGATCATTTCACAAAAGATGTCTTTTTGGCTGAAAAAATTCTGATTTTAAAATTCTTTCATCTAGCAGCATAGTACTCATTCAAGCAGTATTTAACACTCATTTAAACAGACTATATGGGGATACTGGACTAAATGGAATATCAAAATAAATAACCTAACTTTGGTTCATGTGTATTGTTGGACTTTACTGTCCACTTAACCAAAAAGCTATTTTACTGAAGAGAAGGCTGAAGCTGATTTTAGCCTGCTATATCAGAATCAGAGCTTGTCTATCCAACATTTAGGTCTACCAGCTAAAGTTTTTGCACTCCTTATGTCAGTGACAGTGGAGATGCCAAAATACAAATAACATTTTTCATCCTACTTTATTAAAAACTTTTTGTTTGTACATGATGGAGTCTTTAAAGATAAATAATTAATGTGTAAATAAACTGTACTGCTGTTCAGTAACACTTGGAGGTGGTGGAGTTATATCTAATGACAGGTGTGTACCTTCCTTTTTACCTTTCATTGGTGCCATAAAAATAATAGAAAAATAATTTCTTTTTACCCTATACAGGAATCACTCTACTGAGATTATATTGTAAATATGTAGAGAAAGAATGTAATATAAACAATTATTGTTGTGTGAATAATTTTCTGACAGAGCAGCTCTTTAGTATTTTTTGCACAAATGTGACTGTGTTTTCATTTGTTAATATAAATGGAATATAGCTGGAGTCAAAAGCATTCTGGATTTGCATGATGACAGCCAGCACCCTCTCCTGGCCTTTCTCTTTGTCATTTATAGTTTATTTATTTACTTGAACCTCAGACCTGGTGGGAGGAAATGAGGAAATGTCAGGAATCCCACGTGGACTCAGTGAATCTCTGCCAATAACAAGGACTCCAAGAGCTACTCCCTGGAAGCCTCTGCCTCCAAAGAAACACCATCTTCCTCATCGATTGCAATATCTCAGTCCATGTGCAGTCACTGCAGTCTTGGTGCCACGGGTATGGATCCACCAGTGTTACAAGTGGGACCTCCAGTGCTGGAGAGGTGAGTGGCCTCCCATTGAGCACAGGGTGCTGCTTTCAAAGAGGTCTGGCCTTGTAGCAATAGCAAAGCCAAGAGGACACCTCTGTTTGAATACGAATTATTACTAGAGGGCGAAGAACTGCAGCTGAGGTCTAAGCATGCAGGACCCTAAAGATAAGAGCCCATCCCAAGTAACTCTTAGCTTAAGTAGAAAACTAAAGATGGCACAAGGGTGGAGCAGAGGGGTGACTGTGTTGCACATCTAACTGAAGCAGCTACCTTTTCATCCAAGCCTAGTCACTCTTGGTAGATGGAGAGGCTTCTGTGGGGTAAGAGGGGTAAGATCCATCTCATATGCAGAGAGAGGGTGCTCTGACCCTGTGCCATTCATTTCCTCTGATCAACAGTTCCCACAGTCAGGGTAGCCCAAGGGAACAACAGCTTGACTTACATGATGTCCTATGGAGGGAGTGTAGCTGTTTTGAGAAGGTTTGAGGAACGATAATGAAACAATTTCCAAACTCTTTATGTATACCTTCCTGCGAATCTGCAAGACAGAAAGAGAGAAAGCACAGAGGTGCCTTCCTGATGATTTAACAAATGGCTTTGCCATTCTCATCTGCCTGGGATCTACACTTCCAGCTCTCATGTCTTGGCTGTAAAATGAACTTACTACTGCAGTCAGTATTTGAAGACATGCTTCAATATATTATAATTGAAAGGACCTTTTAAAGAGTGATCTCCATAGACAACAAAGCTTACTTCCTATTTCCTTTTTATGGACTATCACATTAGACAACTGAATGTTAAAAATCATCTCTACACTCACAAAACTTTTTAATGGCATCCCTACTGAAGTGTCACTTAAAGCAACCAGCACATAATTTTCTGTGGTCTGCTTTAATACTATTTCTGGTTTTACAGATATTTATTTTGTGTTTGAAGATTTATTTGGGAAAAGAGAGACTTCTGATATGAGTACTGTAGTATTGATTCTTCAATCAGTGACAGGCAGATTAAAACAAGTAAATTCTACTAAGAGTGAAAATTTAAATTGCTGAGTTTGGGAATGGAAAAAAGACTTCTTTAGAATGTTTTAATTTACCTTTCATCTTATGAAAAAATATTTTTTTTTAAGAAAATAATAGTGAACACTAAACAACTTTTTGTGTTGTTATTACTATTTTTGTTTTCTTAAAAGAAACATCTCTTTTAAGACAGAATAGCAGTATCATGTCATTACTGCTTTCTCTTGCATCTCTCTCTTCTCACCCAGACATATGTTATGGGTCAGAAAACTTTTTTGTCATTTATACTGATAATGTAACTAATTCACCTATGCATGCTGTACTGGTGTCATAAAACATACCAGTTTATCTCACACATTGCCCATCATGTTGTGGAAAACAGAGCCTGAAATATCAGAAAGACATTTGAAGAACAGACAACTGTGATTGAGCCAAAAGAAGTGGTGCTGGGGTTTATAGATGTAGTTAATACTACTGTGAGCAGTGCTATTGCTGGCAATCCTGACAGTAAAAAAAAAAAAAAAGTCGCTTACCGAGTTCCTTATGTTGGGTTGAGCAACTCACTAAAAATAAATCATCCATTCCTTTCTACTGCCATGAAACAGAGGAGAAATACAAGTGTTGTAGTTAGCAGAAAGGCTGACCTTAGAGATTCTGTTGCCCTAGAACTGACGAGATTGTAGGGAAGGGAGAGTTTATAGCAGAGATTTTAGAAACAAATGCTTTAAGATTTCATTATACATTTCGTAAAAAAAAACCCTGAAAAACATTCAGTCCTCTGGGACATGTTTCATGACTTGTATATAATCTTCCGTCAAGCTCAGCTCTCATAAAATCTCATGCTGTGTTTGTATTGCTTTATGGCAAGCTCTTACTATTTTGCAGAAAAACTGCAAATAACTGGTACTGGAGTAAGCTTGCTACCTGAACATTTAATTTTTCACAAAGGAGCAGAAGCAAAATAGGTATACAGTCCATGGGACAGCAGACAAGATTGCTGCTCATGCTGACACCAAAAAACCAATCAATTAATTAACTTATTTATAAAACCTAATTATTATTAATCATCTCTATGGTATTTTTTATGCAGATTGTGAATGGGAGATAGAATAGTACAAACCAGCCATTATTCTTTCGTGAGAAAAATGACACTTAAATCCCAAGCACAATACTTTAAAGGGGGTGTTAGAAAACCATATATTTCTACTGTAAAGGTGAATTTCTACCATCTCTGAATATACATGCAGCTGTGAAGTACCACAGTTTGGTCTTTTAAGTTGTATCGAGTAGTTTCCATATAGTTATTCTAGCTTTTTTCAAACTTGAGTTAATGAAATTATTTCCATGTTGAATTAAAACTAAATTTTTCAGGGAATTCACAACCAAATTGGTATTCAGCAGGTCTCTCTCACCAACCAATCCTAGCATGTCCGCTAAAGGAAAATACCTACTTTATTGATACAGCTGAAGCAGAAGTGTACATAACATATGCTGTAAGTTTTAAAACACTTCAAAAACTACATCATGAAAAGGCATCATAACACATATTCACTTCATACTTGATGGTAGAAGTAAGATCAAACTCCATGGAATTTAACAATACTTGATATTCCTCTAAAAATGACTTAATTTGCATCCAGGTTTTTGTCATGTTTCAGGCCTTCACTAATGTTACTGTTTTCCAAAACGTCTGGATTCTTTTAGATGAAGAGGTAGAATTGGCCTTCAGCAATTTATTTGATAGAAAATAATTCAAAAGTATATGAGAGGTAATAAATAAAACTGAACTTTCATTCCCTTTTTCAGCTTTGCTGTGATATATTTTTGGAATAGATTTACATTTACGACTAAGGATAGTGTCATCAATAATTCTCCCTTCAGCAAAATGCATTATGTTATAAATTTAATCGCACACCAGATCAGACTATTCTAATTTTAAGATTGTGGCATAAAAAAACCCCCTTTTTACTGAGAGAGATGTGATACTTGTCTGTGAGAAGTGTCTTTTCACTTATCCTCCAAGAGTTATTTCAACAGGTCAATATCCAGATGAAATACTAAAGTAATTTTTCTCTTGTTAGAAAATGTTTTGAAGTTGTGTTACTTTCTGTCCTTTTAATTGAAAGATACAGAGATTAATAACTTTTGGGTGCATCTCAGAATTTTGATTTTTAAGGTGGATGTAAAAATATACCCTCTAGGACTTTGCAACTCTTTTGACAGATGGAAAAAAATTAATTGATATTAAAATAACCAAAATATTTTAAATTGAAAGAATGACATAATTGAATAATTAGCAGGGGAAAAAAATCACTTGCTATTAATTTATAAAGAGACTGCTTTCTGGTAAAGTTGATGTTATAATTTGAAAATGATTATATAAAGTTCAAACTTTTAAATTGTAGTATACATTTTACATTTGAAAAATTTTAATGCAGTTTCATGTCTTTAAAATAATGAAGCAGAAATGGATTATTGCCCTTTTCGCTCTGTAGTAACAAAGGACTTCTCTCAATATTTTTGTATTTCTATCATTTCAAACATCAGTGATGACAGAAGAGAATATGTCTTTTTCAATCAATTCTTTAATTGTTTCTCCACTTCTAGGAAGAATGAATACATCAATGTCAATATAGAAAACTTTAATATGATAAGCCATTTTAGCTACAGGGGAAATTTGTGGAACAACACTTTAACGTGCTGTTGTAGTGAATGAGTAGTGCTGTTCTGTTCCTTCCACAGAAGCCATCTTGCAGATCTCTGAATTCCTTAGCAATTAAAACAGTCAACAAAACAATTACACATTAAAAATAATTCAGTGCACTTGCTCTTAGATGCTCTGATAGAATTATATTTATGACTAATTCCATTTTCATGTTGCCTTTCATCTGATGAAGTGACAAGTATATTTGAGTAATTTATTTTGCCTAAACTCCAGTCAGCCCTATGGTAATTATCTATATGAAAATTTTGTTCCCTCATTTTGGAAAATGTAAAACCTCTTCTTCTGCAGTACAGAACTTGTTTATAGACTGCTATCCTGGGAATTTTTGTCACTGTTATGATTTACATGGGACTGCAGCTTAATCATGCCTGTATCATGATCACTGCTTGGCACTTGTATGCTGGTATGTATTTCTCAGGTCTGTTTCCTATGTAATCCATTATCAAAATGAAGAGAAACATGGAATAAAACAATATTTAAATACCAGATGACTACATATGAAGAGAAATCCTCACTGAAATACTTTTAGGTAGACTATAAAACATTTTCAGGATTATACTGATTATTTCATTCATACTTTAATGAATTTCTGTGAAAAGTCAATCCCTCCATTTTTTTGTGTTTTCTGTACGCTGTCTAAACAACAGTCATTATCTGAGATGTCAGACAACCAGATATCTCTTGAGAAAATTCCTCCAGCAAAATAAACTTAGGGTTTTGTATTTGACTTTTCCTCATCTGGGTAACAAATTTAACGTAAATCTTATAGTCAGGATGATATTTTAATAAGCAAAAGTCACAAAAATGGGATACATTTGAATGTACTGTTAATATAACATGAAAAGAAAACTCTTTTCTATCAAATCTATTTGTTTAGTTCATCCTATAGTTAATAGATCCCTAGTAAGACTTAACCTATTTGTTTTGTTCTGGGGATAGACTGAAATATTCTGTGAGGATTTCATTTTCCCAATGACCACAGTGGGTGTTAGACACCTAGTTTAGAAAGTAGGCTCATGTTTGAATGGGTAGACTTAGGTATGAGGACTATCAACCGTAGTTTTTTCAACTTTGAATCTGGACTGTGAATGTGGCACAAACAACAATTACATTGCTTGCTGTAATATGGCTTCAAAAGCTTAACTGATTGATTCTGCTTTATCCTTACATGCATTATGAATGAATAAGGAAAAGATATTTCCTCTGAGTCAGAACATGTTATTTTCCAAGAAAATGCTTTCTGCGATCAATGAGTTCAAAGCAATAGTGTGCCAGTCTTCCTTGTAAATGTTTGGTGCTATTGTAATGTAAAAAAATTTCATATTAATGCATGTTCTGTTCTCGGTGAGATTTATCTTGAAATAGTTATTAGGTCTGAACAACTTCTACTGTTGCTACTTATGTATTGTCAGTGATCTGTTGCATTCCATTACTAAGATTTTTGACATTGCAATACTAAATATTTTACCACTTAATTTTTACATTCTTCATAGCCATATAGAACTCCAGCCCTCATACAAAAATCCCAAAAGCTATAGAGGAAACATGAACTGCCAATAGAAAGATCAAGACTGTATCTGAATTTGGAGGTGAAAGAGAAACTTCTGAGGCTTTATGAGCTATGGACCCTCTTTTAGGAAAAGAGTATTAAGTCAAAGCAGTTCATCTTCATTTCTACCTTCCTTTCAAAAAATGAAACCTCTCCCTATTGCTGTTTCTGACAGCCATCTAAATGACCAACAGGAGAGACCTGGAACAGCAGATGGGAATCAGTCTGAAAGAAGCCTCTTAATTACTACTTCTTCATACTAACCCTGTCTCTGTGTGGTTGTGTGGCTGGGAAAAACAACCTCTCTTGCTCTTTCTTTTTTTAGCTACTTTTTTTTCCCCTAAAATAATCAAGATTTATTGAGAGGATGATGGGACTTCTTTCCTCCCATCCCAATGTGTTGGTATTCAGTAACTGTCTTAGTATCTACAGAAGGCAGCATAATCTCTGGGTTTCGTGGTTTAAACCAAGCTGACAACACACAGCCGCTCACTCATTCCCCCACATCAGGATGGGGAAAAGAATCAGAAGAGTAAAAGTGAGAAAACTCATGGGTTGAGATACAGAGAGTTTAATAGGGAAAACAAAAGTTGTGCACATAAACAGAGCAAAACAAGGGATTCATTCACTACTCCTCATGGGCAGACAGCTGTTCAGCCATCCTCAGAACAGCAGACTTAGGAAGACAAATATGTGCCTCTGAATGTCCCCTCCTTCCTCCTCCTTCCCTCAGCTTTATGTACTAAGCATGATGTCATATGGTACACAACATCCCTGCGGTCAGTTGGGGTCACCTATCCCAACTGCATCCCCTTCCAGCTTCTTGTGCATCCCCATCCTACTCACTGATGGGGTGGGGTGAGGAGCAGAAAAGAAAGGCCTTAGATGTATGCTGGAGCTGCTCAGCAATAACAAAAACATCCCAGTATTATCAACAGACGTTTCAATACAAATTAAAAATGTAATTCCATACAAGCCAATATGGAAAAAATTAATTCTAAGCCAAAGAATTACCTTCTTCCTTAGTTTCTATTTTGCTAATGTTCCCTCAACCGGCAACAGCATTTCACGTGTTAGGAAGCACCAAAGACAATACTCATCTGGTCTTCTGTTTTGATGGATGTCTTCTCCTTCTATTTAATATTTATTGAACATAGATATTCAACATATTCAAATCACATAAACTACAGGAAATCTCCCTTAAGAAGGAAGCAATTTTAGTACTCCAACTCATAGTGTTTTATTCCAGAAATTGCGCAGCTTGTGGTAGGTCTGATCTAATCCTTCAGGGAAGGCTGCATGGTCACATGGACTTTTCTGAACTATGGGATCAGGATCTGCATGATCGGTGGGTTGTTGAGGGGCTACAGGTTCACCACTCCAACATCTCCTAGGAAATAGTTGCCAGCTGAGTTTTCATGTAGTTTACAGCTGGCTCCCATCTAAAATTACAGTTGACACAAGCTGCAGTGGTTTGTTAGTTAGTTGTGACTGGCTTCCAGAGTAATCCCTGAGGAGAAGAAGACAATATAGTTCTTGATATTTTCCTACCCTTAAAGTCAATCTTCCACCAATCTTCCACGTTTATTCAAGATATTAAGTAAATTTGATATCTTTTTCTATAAATTTCTTTCTGAATCTGAGAAAAACACATCAAAAATGCAATGAATTCTCTTCTTGCCGAGAAGTGGAAAGCCAGTAACAATACATTATACATCTAAAAAGCATTTCATTAAAGTTAATATCAGAATATACTACTAGTTATAGATCATTTAATTGTTATGTATTAAGCATAAGATTAAGCATAAGATATCTCTAACATTCTTTTCAAGCTTTCATATTCTTGAAATTTATTATATCAATCGTCAGCTGCGATGACATCACAAGATGAATTCAAAGCGGTGATTACTTTAGTATTTAAAATGCTTTGAGTGTACCAATTATTCAGGCTGCTAAGTGAAAGTAAAAATGTCAGCTTAGCTCTGTATAATCCCATAATGTTTAAAGGTTCATGAATTACACATGGACCAGAGAGAAAGAGAGAAGCTAGATTTTGACTAAAAGACATTTTCTGTGCAAAATATGCTGAAACCAGATATTTTAAAATGTTCTAGTGATTAATCAGAGTGATTTAAAACACTTGTCCCTGTATCTGAATTCACTTTCAGGGTAAAGCTTTCCAGTATGTATTGTGAATTTTAAGTAAACAGGGTGTGTCTAATGTTTTATAGATATGCACCTGTAAAATGTAAGGACCTAGGTCTTGCATTTTTTGCTTTTTGAACAAAGCTGAGAAATGCAAGCACCAATAATACGTGACTGAGCCTCAAAATTTTGTTTGTTTGTTTTTAAATCCTGTTTCATGGTGTCACTCAAGAATAACTCAGCTGAACATTGAGGTACTTCGGAAGTAAGGTTATGTTTCCTCTTCTGGTACCAGATAATGGAGGTAGAAGAAACTAGTCTTGAGAAGAGATTCAGTCAGGTAGATCCTTGCAGAAAAGTATTACTATAGGCTGGTGAAGAACTAGAGGACCAAGGAGTAAACATAGAACCATAGAATAATTTAGATTGGAAAAGGTCTTAAAGTCATCTAATTCAACTGTTGACATAACACTGCCAAGTTCACCGTTAAACCATGTCCCTAAGTGCCACATCTACATGTCTTCTAGATACCTCCAGGGATGGTGACTCAACCGCTTGTTTGGGCATCTTGTTCCAGTGTGTGGCAACCCTTTCTATGAAGAAATTTCTTCTAATGTCCAGTCTGAATCTCCCCTGGCGCAACTTGTTATCTGAGAGAAGAGACTGAACTCCCACCTCACTGCAACCTCCTTTCAGGTAGTTTGAAAGAGCGATAAGGTCACCCCTGAGCCTCCTTTTCTTCAGGCTAAACATCACCAGCTCTCTCAGCCACTCCTCGTAACATTTCTGCTCCAGACCCTTCACCTTCTCTGGACACTGCTGCGTGGTGGTTCTCTGTGGTGCTGCATGGGTTTGTTGTGATCCAAGGGCAAAACTTCACCTTATTGAACCTCACATCATTGACCTCAACTCAGCCTGTTCAGATCCCTCTATAGAGCTTTCTTACCTTCAGCAGATCAGCATTCCCATCCAGCTTGGTGTCATCTGCAAACTGACTGAGGGTGCACTCGATTCCGTCATTCAGATCAATAAAGATATTAAACTGGACTGGCCCAAATATTGAGCCCTGGGGGACCCACCTAGTGACTGACTGTGAACCAGATTTATCTCCATTCACCACCACTCTCTGATCCAGCCATCCAGATAGTTTTTTACCTAGTAAAGAATACCCCTTCCCAAGCCATCAGGAGACTTTCTCCAGGAAAATACTGTGGGAAATGGTGTTGGAGGCTTCCCTAAAATTCAGGCAGGTAACATCCACAGCCTTTCCCTCATACACTAAGCAGATCACCCTGTCATAGAGGGAAATCATGCTGGCCAAGCAAAACTGGCCTTTAACAAACCCATGTTAGCTGGTCCTGATCCCCTGATTGTCCTGCACGTGCCATGTGATGACATTAAGGATGATCTGCTCCATGATCTTCTCCCACCGCAGGGGTCAGACTGACAGGCCTGTAGCTCCCATGAACCTCCTTCCTGCCCTTCTTGTAGATGGGTGTCACATCAGGCAACCTCTGGTTAACTGAACCTCCCCAGTTAACCAGGACTGCTAGTAAATGATGGAGAGTAGCTCAGTGGGCACTTCTACTTGCTTCCCCAATACCCTTGGGTGGATCCCATCCAACCCCATAGATCTGTGTGTGTCTGAGTGGCGTAGCAGACAACTGACCACAACCTCTTGGATTATGGGGCTTCATTCTGCTCCCTGTACCTCTCTTCCAGCTCAGGGAGCTTGGTACCAGAAAAACAACTAGTCTTATTATTAAAGAGCGAGGTAAAGAAGGCATTTTCTCTGTGCTTTCCACCCTTTTTCACTGTGTTTCCCCCCACATCCAATAAATGTGGATCTAATTTCTTCAACGTTGGTTATAAAATAATGAAGGGGAAGGATTGATTCTTTGTTCTTTTATGCTCTTCCTTTTACTAATGCCATCTATAAATATTACTACTCTTGTACTTCTTGTAACAGGAATAAAAAACATTCATTGTTTAACTATCTGTTTAACTAATCAGAAAATATTCAGGAGACATTTTCATATTCACTTTTAGCTCTTATAGCTTAAAAAATGAAGAATGTCCCTTTTCCTGTGCGGATTTGAAAATCCTTTCTTCTTTATGCCAATCTTTCTAGTGCTTTCTGTTGTAAATTTTAGATTAGCTGTGTTATATGGTGCTGCACATTTCATACAGGGCACTGCCAACCCAAATCAATGAAGAAACAGATAAAACTTCTGTTTTGCAGCTTTGTAACACCTTTGGAGAACTTTACTGAAGCAAAACAATTCAAAATGAGTGCAAGAATCTCTCTGTCGATATAAGTAATATGGTCTAACTCAATTACAGACAAGTCATGCATCAGATGTATCAGATATGCAAACTTCAATCTGTGAAGGTTTGTTTTAGTTTCTCTTCAGATATATGGGTAGTATAGTGACAGATCTGGTTGAGCCTATAAATCTTTGATGAGTGTAATGCATTTGTGGATTGTTTGTATTTCAATAGTTCAGAATAGAAGTTCCATTATGAAAGGATCACACTGTCTTCGATTATGAAGGATAATTAACTTGTCTTAGAGATCTTGTCTGGTTACAGCAAGTTGTGTTTGGTCTCAGAATGAATTTCACATTTTTCTTCAGACTTCACTGGTGAAATGCTGCAGAGGCATTAGTGGCAGGAGTGACTAGTTCTTGAAGGCTTTGGTTTGAGAAATTCTGACATGCAAGCAACTGCAATGCATCTGTTCACAGAAGATGCACAAAATATTGTGATCCACCTGGTTTTCAAGTCTTTCAGAACCTGAGGAAAATTGAAAACTGTGGTGGGAGTCATGTATTGGATGTAAATATAAGCCAAGAAATGTTATTATTCTACTCTGTAGGGGCTTCCAAGTGTCTTTAAAATAAGACTGATATGCGGACTTATAATACAAATAATAAAGAATACATCTAGTATTTCCTGGGTGAATACTCATAATTTTCAGGTGGAAGTGGTCACTCTCCAAGTAATTTCATTGATCTACAATGTGTCATCCCCATTTACTTCATATTGGTGATGATTTTGGTATACTTTTGATGGTTTCCAAGCTCAACTCTCTTCAGGTATATTCTGAACCTTCTTTGAAGACAGAACAGGAGGGTAAAATGAGAAAAATCTTTTCTCAAGTTATCAGTTACACTCAGGTCATCATCTTCTCTAGTTCAAGGTCAGATATCAGTGAGAATTTTGGTAAGCTAAAATGGTTTTATAAAGATTTGACTATACAAAAAAATAAACTCCTGCTGTTCAGGTCTCTCTCTCGGTGATAATCATAATTAAAAGTGCAATTCATGTATACAGAATGATTATGCTTATTGACTTTTTTGAAACACCTTTCAGAAGTCTTATGAAAATTTAAAATCTGAGTTAAATTCTAAAATGCAGTGGTTCTGGTTTACAATGTTTTATGCTATATTAAGCAATTATAAAAGTGTACTATTCATTCATACTGTGAACCAGAGCCTCCACTTAGTATTACTCTTTAAAATTATTCATTAAGGACTTGAATCTGTGTCAGCCATGTTATTTGCAGTAAGCATTATCAGATTTAGGTGATGTTATTAAGTGATGATGAAATAAAGACAGCTGTGTTGCTAGCATATCTGTGATGTACACTTGGAAGAAAGACTGAACATATTCTTAAAACTCCACAAAGTGTAAAAAAAAATGCTTGAAAGTGTCAATATACCAAGGTATTACATAATTTAAAAATTCGCAATATAATGAGATGAAAAATCAGAAAAAAAGGGCAAATTTCAATATCTTGGTGTAGAAATGCAACCAAGATTTTTCAGAAGATAGGTGAGATTTTTTGTCCTCTGTATACTGTCAATACAGTGTGTACTGTAAATGACAGGAAAGAAGACAACAGGACTAGGTGATTCTGATCCAAAAACCTATGTAGGCAAAAAGGGAAAAGTCTTGCAGGTGACTTCACTGCATTTTTAACTGCAGATGTAGCGGTCTGATCAGATTACAGTATCCTGATAGAAATAATTGGAATGATAAATTTTTTCAAAAGTAGGCTTGATCAACTCCGTAAATGGTTTCCATCACCATGGCATGATATGCTACTAAGAAATACTGACAAAAGGAGAAAATTTAGAAAAATATTTAAAACATGATGGTGAAGATTTCTTCTGAAATTAAATAACAGTTAACAGTATAATGATTCCCTAGCAAAAGAGTGGGTAGACTTTGAGTAAACTGTGAACATATGAAAACTTACTAAGAAAAAAGTTTGGACTGAATTATTTAATGACTAAATAAAAGCAGAACTGAGAAGTCTGTGCTGAGTAAAGGAAGTAATTAAACTTAATTTCAGGAATACAAATAGAAATAAAACCTATGACTATGGTTTTGCAAATGAATAGGTAAGAAACATTAATTAAACTGTTTAAAAATAAATTAGAAACACATGCAGACATGCTGTCTCTCCCTGGAGGGAGGTAGATGGAATAACAAGTGTCTGCAACCTTGAATTTACCAACAAATCTATGCAATAGGCAGAAATAAGCTCCACATTTTATTTTAATGCTCAGTGATTTAATTTTTTTTAATCCAATTATTTGTCATTTGCTAGACTTCTCCTTCAATAATAATGATTCTAAAATTAAAAACAAAAATTGAGGTGTCAGATTAGTTTCTAAAGTAAAGCAACGTAGAAATATAATGACGCCAAAAACTGAAAGATATGCAAACATGGTGAGTTTATAGAACGGCACCTTTCTGCATTCAAGTAGAGCTGTAAAAAGAGAAACTCAACCCATGAGCAGTTCCAGTGCAAATTGTAATCAATATCTCTGATTTTTAAAAGTATACTTAGGTTTTTGGTGTCATCATTGATTGTGTAATATTTTATCCGTTTTAGCACAAGTACATAAAATAGCAGTGTTCTGATGGAGTGCTTCCTCCAGTCTGTGGAAACAATTTTACTGTAGTGAGTTGTATGAAAATTTAGTAGGTGCAATAATTACGTAACTATTAAAAGCATACTGATAGACAGTTAAAACACAGAGCTAGGTTTGCTTACCTCTTTTGCTTACAGTAGACTTGAGAAAATGTATTTCTTATTCTGAGGTGATTATTAGTATCTCAAGATATTATGATAAAGCAATGTATTTTATTTTAAAATTATAAGGGAAAAAAAACAAGCCCAAAATATTTCTATAAGAGTGCTGTGTAAATAGTGTCTTCTCCTGGGCACATGAAACTTTCATAAACTAATACAGGAGTTGAATGTAACTCTTTGTGTAAACAGAAGGGAATAGCACATAAAATTCTTTTCAGGTAGGATGGAAGTTGAGTTAGCAGTGCCTTCAAGCCCCAGAGTACTTATTGGTATACTCAGAAGGACATGCAGTTCAGAGGATTCTTTAAAATATTTTGTTTTGTTTTATTCAAGAGATTTAAAGCAAGTATTTCCCACAGCAGCTGTGTGAATGTCACTAGTATTTATATTGATTTAATTGTTATAAAATCATGTATTTTTATAGAATTGTCATTAACCTGCAAGCAATAACCTTTTACGTTTAAAGTGATTACAGTGCTTGTTATTATAGACCACTTTCAATGCTGTTCATTTAGTATGCTGTGTTTTTAACACAAATGTAATCCACTCTGCATTTTCCATTTAAAATGCATAAGGCAAAGTGCATCATAACAGGATGTAACTACGTATTAATCAAATTAGCACAACACTTCAAAGGCCCTGGCTTTTTACTAGGCTACTGTTAGACCACAATTCATGATGGAAAGAAACAGCGTAATGAAAGGCTTGGCAAGGGAGTTGTTTATTTTCTTTCCAGAAAGATATATTGTAGGTTAATTTTCATGATGGGAAAAAATGTAGAGAAAAAGTAACAGTAAGCATTAAGCTAAAGCACAGTAAATGGAATTTAAAATACTACTATGGTTTTGCTATTGACGAGCATAAATGTAGTAATTAGTTGATGACACAACAGAGCTCAAATGACCTATTTTTTAATTATTGAAAATTCATGACCCAAAGAAAGAAAAGTCAGGTTATTCAAAATTCACCTTGTGAAACAGAAACAGCTGGGAAGGTTCTTCCCTTATCATACATTTAACTTACTACATAAACATAAGACCCTGCAGCTAATACTTTTTAACTACTGTTTCTCAACAATTTCAAGTATATATACTACTGATTTTCAGTTTATGATCATTTTAGATTACCTTTCAGAATAAAAAAATGAGGTCTTGTGACATGCAAGACTCCTACCTTGAATAGTCATGATTTAGGAAATTCAGTCTAATATACTTGCAGTGGACTGCAGCAAAGCATCAGGAATGCACAAAGAAACGGTGTCTGCATTGCTCTCCTTGCAATGTAAGGGTTTGGTGTAAAATGTGAAAACGATTCTCCAGCTTGGATACTCTAACATCATTAGAGTTTCAACTGAAATTAAAATGATTTATGCTAATTTTTAGAAATACTTTTTAAATGTGTTCATATGTATTTGCCTCTTAAACCCATTTCCTTTTTCCTCGTTTATGTTTTTAGGCTGCAGGGTAGTTTGGAATTCAGTCTGAAAGTGAAGGGTGAAACTCCCATTGACTATAGCTCCAGCAGGACTGATTTATTGTATTCAACAAAGTCTTCCCTAAAACCAATAATTCCCCTGTCTTCCAGATTCAGCTGTCCACTCTCTTATTACTCGTTTGTTTATTTACACAAACTTCTATGCATGCAAGCTATTAATGCTGTTTTTAAATCAGTATGAAGTCATTACACCCTTTTCTATTTATTCCCAGTAGATGAAGGAAATAGTACTCAATCCTCTTTGTGTTTTGTAAAATATATAAGAGATCTCTGTGGCCTTATCTTTGTTTCTATTATTGAACTGCATTAGTAATAGCAAAGTCTATATAAGCACCTTTTTGGAGATGCTGAAATTTTATCCTATGGAAACCTGCTTTGACATACTTGATTTGACAAGCACACAGGCTCTTGGTAGAGAAAATCGCTGAGGAAATGTTATTTTAAGTTATGATGATAATGCTTCCAAAAGGAAGATTGAAGATGACAGGATAAATCTTTAGGAACCTTTCAATTATGAAGGAACTCAGTCAGTGCAAATTTTGAAACTGTTCAAAGATTAAAAATACTAAAAATAGAATTATTTCTAAGAGTACATGTATCTTTTTTATGTGATATCTATATTATAGACATGGCATATATGTAAGAATTTTATACAAATAATAACATAAATCTGTATTAGTTGTGGTATATGTATGTATATGGTGGATAGGATTATTAGATAATACAAATTTTAAATGGTACTAGAATCATCTGTTGACAAAAAGTCAATTTAAGATATGCTTTGAGGAAGAAGCTTAGTATTTAAATATGTCTTCTGCTTTCCGCTAAATTAAAAGTAAAAAATAAAAAATAAAAAATTATTGAAATGGAAACCTAAATCAACTACGTTAATATTTCTTAATCTTTGATGGTTAAATGTGATATTTTTAACAATTGTACTGTCAGGATTTTTTGCTTAGTTTATTTCTATTTCCTGTTTGGGAGAAGCTAGATTACTATTAAAAATTCTATACATACTGACATAGATGAATGCAGTCACAATAAAAATGACTGTTATTGTTGACTTTAATATGAGAACTGCACAACACACACAAAATTTCCTTTGACTGGAAAAATTTCAATAATTTGAGTCACTCCATGAGACCATTACACCTGAAGAGCTGGTATCAAGTAATGACTGGATACATTATTACAGTATTCACATTTGGTTCTGACTCTGCTATGTGCTAAATAAGAAATATTTTCTTCTGAAAATTTTCAGCTAATTTTCATTTTAAGTTTTAACTTAAGCTTACAAATTATCATTTTATATCATGTCCATCACAATGACTTCATAGAAACTGCTTATATAATGTCTGATGATATTCTGCTGTCATTGTGAATGACCAGGATCAAATAAGAGGCTAAATTTTGACCTTAATCATGAAAAACTCTCATGGAGATGGCTGAGTAGAATTGCACATTTAAACAAAGAGAAATTTAAATGGCAAGACCTATAATGTCATTTAGCTATCTCTTTGTATCATTCTCTGTGGTATAATCTTTCTATGTTCCCTCTAGATGACTTCTAAATCATTCAAATCATTCCATCACATCACTAGAGAGAGTCTTTTTTATATCTGACAGTCCTTGAAGCTTGAGAATACCTCTTTGTTTTAATGATATGTTTTCTCAATTTTATCCTTTGACTTCTAGGCTGAATTTTAGCTAAATGAATTGATTATCAAAATAGGAAGATGAATCCTTTTTTTTTCTGTCTCAAACTGTCCAAATGATTCAAACAGAGAACACTAAGCAATAATGACTTGCAGGACATTTTGCAGGTATGTGTTCAGTATAACAGTCCTGAAAGGAAGAAAAAGCATCTCTGAATAAATGTCTTCTTCCTAAACATTTGTGTAGTAGAAGTCCAATGAAACTTCAGATAACTAAAGTGTTTATGGGAATACAAATGCAGTACTCAGAAATTTCTCCTAAACAGAAATCCAGTGATACTTCTGTAATGGGAACAGAGGAATCATACTTCAGTGCCTTTTTCAGGGAGAAGGGGATTATCCAGTCACTGCTTCACAAAAAGAAAAGATCATGGTAAAGCTTTGATGGAGAACGTATGTTCCATACTTTGTCTAGGAATCAGGTTGCCTGAACTAGGCTCTTTTAGACCACTGAAGTTCCCCTTATACCAATACGACAAGGACAGAGAACATGAAGTTACTGAACTGATCTGGATATAAAGGAGAGAGTCCTATATATGAGGGTGCAGAACAATTTCAGCAAAAGCTGCTGTTCTAGTAGTGAAGGAAGTTTTTAAAACTGTTTGTCTTTTGTATCACCATTTAGGCAGCATAGATCAGTAAACTGAATGTAGAGCACCTCAGGGAGAATTATATTGTTTTAGTGAAAGGTAAAAATGTTTTTTAAAATTAATTTAAAAAGAGGGGAAGAACAGAGTGGCTTTTATAGGAAAGACCACATTATGGCAAGAAGAATGGTATTGTATTTTACTTTTATAACTTTCCTTTGGAAATATGACCAGAGGAACACTTCCAAAAACAAGAAGTAGATTGCATAGTGAGAATTCAGGTATCTCCTTGAGAGAAGCTCTATTGTATAGGAAAAGTCTTTTTTTATTAACTTCAGATAAAATGAATCTTTCAAACTCTTGAAATTATTTTTGAATCGAGTTTTCCATTTTGTCAATGATTTTATAGACTTTCTAACAAAATTTAAGACCGATACAAAATTTTTTGGTTTTGTATTTATTTTCAGTTCCCCCTAATTAACTTCATTCTTCTCTGAAATGAAGTAGTCTTGGATGAAATTCTTCTGCCTTTATTTACATGCAAAATAAAGTATCCGATGTTTCAACAATACTTGTATTTATTGTTTGTTTCATCATAGGCAAAAAGCAAATTATTTCACCCCACCCCACAGGTAATTTTCAAGACAGGAATATCTAGCTTGCATAGTGTCTTACATACAAATATATTTGGTTTACACATCACATCGAGTGTTCTATTTAAAAGCAGGTCACAAAAATTAAGTTATTCAATCAATAGGAGCAGAACTTTCAGGAGTGTTTCTACAATCATTACTTAGGATAGATAGAGAATACATGCAGGAAATTGCACTATTTATTTTTGCACTGCAAACCGCTCAAGTTCAAGAATTAGAGATAAGAATAAATAAACTAATTTAAAATAAAATACCATGTGTCATTGAAAAGTTTTTATTACCCTAGGCTTGTAATTATCTCAGTTGCCAGACAGTTATATTTCAAAGATTCACAAAATTTGACATATAGAAACAATATTCTTGTTTATTCTTCAATCTTAAGTTTTGTAAACCTCCATAAAATCAAGCCAAATCTAATGTTTATATTTCTAAACAACTGAAAGGGTTGCAATCCAACTACATTTTTAATATTCACTATTTTTAAGGTTATTTTCTCATGATATAAGCTGAAAAGGATAGTCAAGATTCACTTCTAAACATTAATGTACATTACTGCATCAGTATTTCCAACACTTCAATCATGTTAAACTTTCAAAAGGTTTAGTCTAAAGCTGAAACTTTATCACATTCTGTTAGCACAAGTAATTACGTCATCTTTAACTATTCAGAATGAGAGATTTTCACTATATGCTTGCATAGAAGTGTGCTAACATCTCCTTATCCTAAAAGTGTCAAAATTGTACTTGTTTTATTAAATTTAAGAATTTTTATGAGAGACTCATCTGTTCTCTTTCTATGTATGGTATGAAAGTATGACAAGGATCCATTAAAACAGAGCATACAGTTTTTTGGAGTTTGGTGAATGCAGAGATGAAAACCCTCCTATTATAGCCAGTCTGACACTTCGAGGTTCACTGAGCTGAAAATGTTGTTTTCTTCTGTTTTGTGATATCAGGAAAGTAAATTCTGATTTACTTGGTCTGAATACAGGCTTTTAGTCATAAAATAAGTAGAAGATGAAATGCCATCAGGTATTGAAGCCTTTGTATAACAGAGCCCAAAAGGCTCTGTTAAAGAATTATATTGCAAATATTTTTGTTAAAAACCCCCAGCCTTTCAATGCAGAAATTTTTCTGTTTCAAACGTCAGTAGGACTTTTAGCATCAGAATTTACTATTTTGAAAATATTATCAAAATGCCAAGCTGTGTAAAATGATGTTAGGTCATCCAATCATTACAGCATTTTCTTTTAGCTCTATATGTGTCTAATGTTTATCTTTTGGTATTTCTCTATTAGCTTTTTGTATTCCAGGCAACACCTGTTGCCATTCATATGTAGTAGCCGATTGGTGGCCCTGAAGATTTACTTAATGTGGTTGCTGTTCTCTTTGTCATTCTCCCCTGGGTTGTGATATGTCAGGTACCTGAGATTGATCTAAAAAACTTGCTACTCATGGCTGGGAAGAAGCTTTGAAAAAAATTCCCTTTATCCTTTCCCTCTTTTATTCACAGTATATAGTGAGGGACTAGTCACCTTTTACTTACTTTCAGTCCTGTTGGAGCAGGACAGTACTGGTAATAACTAGAAGTCCTACTTAGGAGATTTCAAACACATTTCCCAGAGCAGAAGGTTTAGATAAGGTCTGGTGTCCATCTAAAATGAAACAAATCTTCTAAACTTTTGGATAGTTTTGTTCATTGTGAATATAAATGTGCTGTAGTCAACTAGTTAATAACCTACTTAAGCAAAATCTGCTTAATAAAAAAAGGTTATAATTATGTACGGCTGTACACCATTAATATTCTTGATAGAGCTTTCTGCATACAGGAAGATACAAAGTAAATGAACAAGTCATGACCTAAGACAATGCATAACTGTTTCCTTAGTTCCAAAAATACATTTATTGATTTTGTTTTCACATGTTCAGAAGAATACAAATATTTGTCAGCTGCATACATTAGCACTCAGCCCATGCCGAGCCACTAAAAGTTACCCTAATAGATCTGACTACAAATAAAATGCTGTTGCAGTATGTAGAATTATATCTCTTCTTCAGATACACAAATAAATATAGTCTTCACAGGGTAGTGTTAGCAGTGTTAGAATACTTCAGTTGCCATTGGTAACAACAGGCATGATAATACTTTTGGGATGAATTATGTATTAATTGTTTTGCTGAAAAAGTGGAGATGAACTTTATTTATGGCTGGATTTCTCTAAAAGGGTTAGAAGGGTTGCTCTTCTATTGTGCTCACCAGGTTTTCAAATCAATATTTATACATTTTCTGCAATGCTAATGCAACCCTATCCATTTGTTAAAATAAACAATAAAACCTGACCTATTTATGGTGCTCTATATATGTTGCACCAGCTACTCTATAAACATCACTGTAGAGAATTAACGTTACGAATTCAGTGGTATAATTTATCAAATATGCTATCTGAAATTTAAAGACCCTTTTCTATGGTCCTTTCATGTATGTAGCTCTCTGAAGTGATGTGGGTGTCTGTATGAGAATGGGTTACGGGACTGTACAAGATGATTGCTCTCCACCAAAATCTGTAAACTTATTGGAAACTTTAAAACCCAGACATAGGTACAAAGATCAGGCTAGATTCTCTGCTAATGTCCAGAAAAGTAGTCATTTTGAATCCAACGTTATATCTTCTGAAGAGATAATTCATGGCTTTGAGAATATATCTCCATTCTAAATTGCTAGATTTCTTAATACTCTTCCCATCACTCCTCAACTTTGACCCTGCAGAATCACTGCCTACTGAAATGAGAGGGGGTTTTAGCCTACATGGCTCATTCATCTTTAAATCTTTTCTTCGATCTTCTTTCCTTTTTAAAACCAGGACTGCTGACAACTGCCCCGAGTGTTAGCTGAGTGAGTAGCCTTAATTTATCTTATTAGAATCCAAGCCCCAACCACCAACCTCATTTCACCTCAGACCTTTTCCACACATTTATTAAAAATGACTTATGTCCCTCTCAGACAATTTGCATAGAAAAGATATGTCAAGTGCTTAAGTGCAACAGATCCTAGATTCAATAAACCCATATCACAATTTTCACTATCTCATAATATTAAAAATTAATTTTAGATATATAATGAGAAAAGTCCTTATATTATAAGTAAGAACTGTATGTAGATATATTGGGAAATTTCCTTTTTCATAATATGAGAATATGTAGATGTATGACAGTGAGATTGACTGATTCTTTTGTAATGTTTTTGTGCAAAATAAGAGCAATTGCACTGACTACAACTAAATCTAGAGCAGATTTTGGTTGATATATTTGAAGTAATAGATTCAAGGTTTGAAAATTTTTTTTTCAGGACCAGATATAGGTATCTAAGTGTCTCTTAAGCTTTGCATTTAGTATCTCCCTATGCTTACAGGAAATTTAAATATATACTTTTAAAAAACTTAGCTGTTTTATTTTGCACCAGTAGAACATATGCAGAATACTCCTCTCTGTTAAAGTTAATGGCAGTCTCACTTCAATATGTAGTGTTGACTTATATTCTGCAGGGATCTTCTCTAAGGAAGGTAAAATTGGTAACTGAAACCTAGTGGCAAAAATCCAAAAGCAGACCATCAAGGTCAAAAGACATCTTTACAACAAGCAAGACCCAGCTTTATGCTTCTTAACTTCAGCTACTGCAATTTGTTCTAAGGTAGGTCTCAGCTTTCTTCTACAGTCACCATAGAAAGCAGATAGACACAGATATCAGACGGATATGACTGGACAGGTTCGTCTTCTTGATTGGATAGATTGCGCTTCAGATGTTTGAGTCTCCCAATGACTATCAAAGAGCACAAATAGTTGTTTTATACTGATTATATTAGCTTAAGATAACCAAAACTAGGTGATGAATCCAGCCCTGACCCACCTGAGTATTGGAAGCTCTGGAGTTTTAGGCCTTTACTCTCCCAACAGAGGAATCGTCTCACTGATGGAACACTGACTGGTAAAACACAATGCAAGAATGAACTAAAGATGACTTTTCAAACATGCAATATTTCCATTATAATACTTCAAGTCTGTAAGTACAGACTTTACTGATCCCATCTACAGACCAGATTTAGCTCTAAGGTGGATATGCAGAGCTCTCTGCAAGTGCAGAAGAAGCTGGCTGCTCCCCGTGAGGAATGGCAGAAGCAGCCTCAGTCCTGCAATAACACCATTTTTATGGACTAAACTAATAGCAGACTTGACACGGGCAGATTCAAGATCAGAGTGATACTGAAAGAGTAAACATTTAAAGACACTGGACATCTCTATTCCTTTAATAAGCAAAAGCAACTGATAAGGATTTGATGAAAACCAACTGTTTTTTATATGTACATAAGCATAGCTTCCCTTATAAGTGAATTAAAATTGTTTGGTTTTAATTTTTGAATATTAAATATGGCGCTTAAGAAAAAAAAAACCACTACCCTCAGACATAACTACCTTTGTTGCTAATATTTTGAAAATATGAGGAGAATAAACAACTAAAAGAAGTTTTAAGAGCCTCTCTAGTTCTCATTGTTCTTGTCATTCTTACCCTTTCCTTTTTTCTTCAAGATAGCATTCAACCTTCTGGCTAAAGTTAAATTTAAAGATGCATTTAAGATTAGTTATTAGGAAAGTAAAGTACTTAACTTATTTGAACTGATTGCTGATAAAAAGCCTTTCAATATCACTCAGTATGCACTCTAAATACTTGAGGGGCAGGGGAAGATACAAGTGCTCCCTCACTACACCAAGAAGAGGCTGGCTGCACTCTGAAGTTGCTGTCCCACATGCTACAGTTGAAAAGATCCCTGTATTATCTGTTCTGCAAGTGGAGTACTCACACATATCATTGCAGGAGCTATCACTGTTACTTTTCCCCATATCATATTTAAGGAGACTGCTTAAGATATCCACTTCTTCCTCCAATTTAAATGTGACATTAAACACAGTTATTCATATTCACAATCGAGGCAGACAAAATACTGAACGATAAATGATTTGTAGTGTTTGCTAAGAGAACCATTTTGTGATTTGCTAGACAGTAATATCATCATCAGGTTTTATATACTCATTTATCAAAAAAAAAATATATATACATATGTCATTAGCCAAATTTGGAACAGTCCATTTATTTCTGTAATGAAAATAACCCACAAAAATATGTACATGAAAAGTGAAGGAAAAGAATCACAGGACTATACATCAGCCTTTCCACTTCTTGTGATGTCTCTAATTATAGAAGATGGAATTATACTTTTCTGGGTATGATATATTTAATAATACTGTTTCTGACAAACAATTGAATAAGGGTAAATGAAAGGGAAGGGTTGTCTGTATTATTCAGGTCTTTCTATTATTTTTAAGGTTCTTGCTGGTCTTTTCCAACCTTTTGAATTAACACAGAAATATAGATATATCTAGATAAATTAAATTATGTGTAAAACAATCTCAGACATGAAATACTCTGTCTCTTACAGTTTCTCTAAATGCTGTTATAAAGCACACTTGTATGAAATGCTATTTAGCCATCAAAATATTTTTGTATCAATGGAATTGCTCAAAAATTAGAACTCTGGCAAATCATTCTGTATAAGTCTAGAGAGTTCATAATTTTTATCTGATAACTTCTGTGAAAATGTTGACTGTACTTAATTTTTGTCACTAGTCAGGTAAAAAACCCATCCAGTTTCTCTAAAAAAATTGAAAAATCTAAAAAATTTAAAATTTTAGACCCAAAGCCTGTTATTTAAATAATTATTAATTGTTTTGCTTCAGTTTCTGGACATGATTTTTCAGACACTATTCCATTATTTTGTAAGAATTTTGACACCGTGTCAGGATTGATAGTTAAAGGTATTAATAAAAAATCCCTAGCCAACTATTTCAAGTTTGTGAGTTGTATCATGTTGTTTACACACATCAATGTAAAGCTTACAACTAAAACCAGGAAATAACTTAGTGTAGATTAGTTTGAAATTAACAGTGACCTTGTCTTAGAGCTCAAAACATGCAGTTCTAAAAATTTATTCAGTTTTCCTCTACAGATGTGAAATGTCATGTAATTTGCCTTGTGTGCAGGTGAGACAGTACACAGGGCTGAGCACAGGTGGGTTTTACACTTGGGAAAACCACCAGGAAACCAGTACATGGCTCCACATGCTACCATTCTGCAAGATTCAAACTTCTTGTGCTGTACCACCTCTGCCCCTAGTACAGAAACAGCAGTGGACATGTGGCCACAGCTATGCCCATGGCACCATCCCCACTGTGGTTCAAGGGATTTCAAGTTAATGTTGCCTTTTGGCATTGACTGTACAGCTATCTAAAATCCCACAGCTTTGGAAGGTGAACACATCATCCAGGATGGTTGGCTGTACCTATTCCCCACTTGCCTCCCCATCCTTTTCAGCAGCCGAGTGCTAACTCTTGTGGTGGTGCAGAGGAGCAGGTGGCAGCTACCTAATGTCTTGCTGTGAAGCCACATGGACACATTTTTCCTGCATGCAGACACCCCAGGGTCTTCTGCCTTTAGCACAGGCCCATCTGCTGCTCTCTGCTGCACATGCTGGAAAGGATACTACTGCTTAAAGAAGTGGGTAGTAAATCTGTAACACGCATACCTGGGACCAAAATGCCATCTGACATAAACAATTTGAAGCTGGGAGTTGCTGTGCTCTTTCTCAACAATTTCAGGGTCTGTCCCAGGTTATGGACATGGTTTTGAACTATGCCAGATTTGAACATTTTTAAAAAATAATTTAATTCATATTTTGATGATTTTCTTGGAGATGTTCTCTATATGCAAACACTATGCTGTACCTATAATTACACCCTCTCTGAGGCTTCTGTTTTTTGAACAAATTCAGATAGAAACTCTGTGTTTCTCTCCTTCTGTGCATGACTATAACAAAATAGACCAATTAAATGGAGGAGAAATCTATGATGTATTCTTCGAATGTGGTACTATAAATATAGCTAATATATTACAATGCTACTTTGCTTTTGATCAACTTAGACTTAGATAATTCAAAACAGAAAACAAAGGCTGGTGTTTCAGTTAGGTCCTATAATCTTCCAGGTCATGATCTTGCACTTATGAAGTTGAACACTGATTTTAGCTAGCCTTGGATTGGCTTCCAGAAAACCACTTCCTTGTGAAACTTCATCTGTTTAATCAGATCCGTGATCCCACAGGTCTGTGGGAAGAGTCACACTGTCTTTGCCAACCAAATATGTGTGTGTCTTCATAAATGAATGTGCAAGCACCAAATCCAACACGATTTCAGCAAATAGAAATGAGATCTGTCTACTTTCTTGACTTTTTTTTAATAACACTAAGCAAGCACAATGACACTCCTCTAGAAGTTTTGAAGGTCACAAACTCACCCTTGGTACCTGTCATGTAGAAGAAAATGTGAAACAAGCATTACCATACACTAAGTATTAGATTTCCCTTAATAGGAGAGTTCTTCAGCTAATCTGTTGATATCTATGTTTTTAATTAATATTTTTCTATTCCTTTAAAAATTAAACAAATTTGAGATTTTCTTTCTTTCTTTCTTTCCTTCTTTTTTTTTTATTTGCTTTCTTTCTTTCTTTCTTTTTCTTTCTTTCTTTCTTTCTTT
>NW_020884875.1:3721246-3778330 GCF_003945725.1 Corapipo altera
TCTTTCTTTCTTTCTTTCTTTCTTTCTTTCTTTCTTTTTTTCTTTTTTTCTTTCTTTCTTTTCCACTGGAGGAATAATTGCAGTTCTTTTCAAATCTCCTAGGAAATTTTTCAGCTATGCAAAGTTATAACAAGATGTGACATCCAGTCTTAGCTAATCAGTGTTCAACACAGACCCACTACTGCAGTGCAGGGGGTGACACTTTCAATTTGCCCGTGACACTGACCAGGTTTATAAGGAACAGTGAGTGAAGGGAGAAAATAGCATAAAAATACTTAAATTTTTATAGAAAAGGTATAACTTTGTAAGAAAGCACTATCATAAATTCAAAAAAACTATATCTTAATGATACACTTAGAGTAAATCATTTGCCTTGAGAGACAGGAGGTCTCTGGTGACCTGTATGGCAGCCACAAGAGACTACCAGGCTAGCTACTTTGAGCTAAATGTACTCTCATATTAATATTTTAAAATGCCATAATGCCTCTCTGAAAACCTCAGAGGACAGATACATCAATTTGCGAGGTCTTCACTCCAGGAAATAGAAACAGGGATAATCTGCCATTAAAAGAAATAGTTCATTATGTCTGCTTCTTGGGAGCACATAAACTATGTCCCTCACATACTTATGTTGCAAATCCTCACTTTAATGTGAAGGGAAGCACCATGCCCCAGAGCTTTATTGTCCCACTGTTTATTAGTACAAAAAGGTTTCTTGTGGTATGAAATCTTAAGCTTGTTGCAGTAATCAATCAGCTTCAAAGAGTCTCTTCCCTGAGCTAGAATCATTACAAATAAATCAATTAAACATAAAGTTCCTATTTTCAGGAGGATCACAATACAGAAAACCAGAAGTGTATCATAGTTAGAGAAAGGGATTTTATAGGTTGGGGCTTCTAATACAAGACCCCTTTCATTTATTTTTTTGGTGCAAAGGGTGAGAGATTTGTTTTTATTCTAGTTAAATGTAGAGTATTCCTCTCTTTAATGCCTATTTCAACATGAGAAATTTATATATTTATGAAAAAAATAAGGACTACTACTTAACACTTATCTAGATGTAGAAAGAAAGTAGAAATTAATTTGCATTGCTTTGGCTATTAAAGACACAAAATCAGAGAGGAATGAAATAGAATGTGTGAATAAAACAAATTTTTATTTTATTGGTTTATCTGCTGGAGGAGGTACCAAATATTAGGACATATATGGAATTTTTTTCTTGAGGGTTTCTGCTTTATTGGTATTCAAATACATTCCTGAGATTTCCCATAGCCTTAAGCAAAGGCCAACAGTGATAACAATATTCAATTCTATTCTATTCAATTTACAAATTTAATAATATCGTCACCTTTTTTTAGTGTGTAAACTGGCTACTCACTGAAATGTTTTGATTACCTGGATTTCAATTTTCTGGGAAAGGGATGGATGTGTTGCTCTTTAAAAGCACGTTCATACTGGTTACACTTATTTTTGTCAAAGACGTGAAAGAAGGAGCCTTTTTGTCTTGATATGAGAGGTGATGTTCTGATCCTGAGATCTGTGACTATCTTAAGTTTCAAATTTATATGATCATATACTGTCTGCTTATTGCAAAATATTATTATTGCAACATATTTCTGACATATGTTCTGCATGTCAGTGTTCTATAGAAAAAGAGGTGGGGTTAAGCGTAATAGAGCTGCTGCCTTTGAGCGCTGTTTCTGCTGTGCAAATTGGAAGCTGTATTGTAAAGGAGTCAGCAAAACACAGCAGAGGGAGGACAGACTTTGATGTAAGTATTCCCCTGGATAACTACAGCTAGTTGCTGTTTCTGACAGATAGATGTCCTGTGGACAAAGCAGATGCATGGTCATATATGGCTGCTGGGCATAGTCTTGTATTATTGTGTACACAATCCAAGATTTCCTAAGCAGAACCTCAAGTC
The DNA here is from genome assembly GCF_003945725.1 of Corapipo altera. Taxonomy (NCBI): domain Eukaryota; kingdom Metazoa; phylum Chordata; class Aves; order Passeriformes; family Pipridae; genus Corapipo; species Corapipo altera. The sequence goes on from NW_020884875.1 coordinate 3,723,171, forward strand.
TGATTTATAACAACTAGGAGGGATTACAACAGAATGGTGTTCTGAAAGCCAGGCTAAAGGCTTGATGAATCAGTGTCTAAAGCAATCATTTCTGTTCCACTTGCAGTTTAGACTCAATTTTGACAATTTTCTCCATGAAAAAAATATTCAAAACAAATATTTTTTTTGGATCAGCTCAAAGAAAATTGTCATGTTTATTTACTGCACTGATGCCAAACATTTTGTTCCAATAAACCAGCCAACTGCATTTTTTGACTGAGAACTTAGCATTGAGGAAATTTTAGCCTGAACTTACCTGCTGAGTTCCTTGAAGAGTTACATCTTCCACTGCAAAAAGCAGTTTTCTGGTGACTAATGATGTGCTATCAGCTTACATCACTGCTGGTGCACCATAGGAGACAACTTTTGACTTGATGGCAAAAGGGACAAACTGATTTAACTCCAGTGTTCATTCATTGTACTTAACAGGGTTCCCGAGTTTTGAACAATAATCACCCTTACCTTTCAAAGGTAATTTTTAAGCTTACATAAATCTGAACAATTTCCTAATGGTGTTTATATCTTTTCATTTGCTATAGGCGGAGCTCAGGATGTGTAGTTTCTTTGGTCAAACCACTCAGTTAATTCCTAATGTTATGTAGAATGATTCAGGATTGGAGAAATACTTTCTAAACTACATAAGTTTTTACTTGGTTTCCAAGCAAGGTAATCTCCAGATGACTTGCATTGTGAGTGTAGCAAAATAAGTTACCTCTAGATGATCAGGCAAAGATGATAACACCCATTCAAATTCAGTTTGTGACATTCTTACCTTTTTATCCTACACAAGCATATTTCAGAGAAACAGAGAGGAGCTGATCCATTCCAAGTAAATTCTGAGGGTATAGAGTCTTGCAAGGAGGGGGAATGGCTTAGATAGTGTAACTATAATCTTGCAAATATATACTATTTTCAATATGAAAAAAATCATAATTATGTATGGAAAGCAAAAAGACTTATTTATCTTCTCCTTTAACCTTAATGGACATTTATCAGAGAAAATCAGTATACTTCTAATGATGGAGTTCACCATCCCCGCAGAATTCAGTACAAAGAACTGCAGCAGTCCGAACTACTGTCCTTTGCTCGAAAGGAGACTTCCTAGAGCCAGGACATGATATCTGAATGAACGAATTTGTATTTTCCAGTTGAATCTCTCCATGGAGAGTCACATTCGTATCGTGCCCTCTTACACGTTGGAAAAAGATCTCCAGAGTGACTGGGGAACCTCCATCCTAGAACACCAGACTATACAAAGCCCTAAACAATCCGGTCTGAACTCAGTATTGACCATGTTTAAGGCAGGAGGTCAAGTCCTCCCAAGGTCCCTTACAGACAGAAAGTTTTGGTGATTTCACAGTTCTATCACCTCCTCCAAAAGAACCCCCACAAAGACATCCAGGGGTATTCCAGGAATTATCAGAGAATTAGAGTTCCTGCCAGGATTTCTTCTTTTTATAATACTGTTCTGATCCTGGCAAGACAGTGGATAAAAAAATATTGCTATAGATACTGTGAACAAAAAGAATTGCTATGAATTAGCACAATCAATCAATCAATCAATTAATTAATTAATGAGTTCTGTAATGACGAAGAGTAGAAACAAAGTAAGATGAGATAATATTTGTGCGGAACATATGTGCCATGTAAAGAGCAAAATATTTAATCTTCTTACAGCTACCACCATTTATCAGTTTACCTAGTCATATGCTTGTAAAACGGTAGTGCTAAAAATAGCTGGCCCCAGAGGGCTTTCTAGGCTAGTGATGCCAAAGAATTAATTTTCACTGAGATGCAAAATTAAGGTTTTGTTCCAAGAAAAAAGGAGAATAAAATAACATAGTGGTAAATCTGTGTGAAAGGAACCAGCATCAGCAAAGCTATCTTCCCTCGTGAAAAACAAAACCAGCTAAAAGCCTTTAGTAATATCCACTAGTTCCTTGATACATAATACACTGCGCATATGGTGAAATATCCAAGTGCTCTTCCAGACCCACAAAAGAAACAAAGGTACAGAAAAACCACTTACTATAACACTAATACTTCCAGAGGCTTGGCACTAATTCTGTCACTCTATTCAGAGAAAAGTATGAAGCATTCGGCTACATTTTGCTTTGAGTTACCAGATGATGCTTCTCAGAGAGAAAAAATATCTTCTAGGAATAACAGCATACGTGCTCTATTTGCTTACTTCTCTGAGATAAGGTTGCATCAGAACCTCTAGTTTCTATAACACATGTGCTCTGATAAAAAACAAAAGAAGTTAAGGGTAGAAAGAAAATAGACTTGTGATGATCTTAGAAGGCTTGTTGAATACTTTATCTGAATACTTGAAAGCTTTCCACAGATGTATTACCTTTGGAATTTCGTATCTCTGACCCCACCACTATAAAAAAATTATCTCTATGCAGCTAAGAGATAAGCATTTCGTTAATGAACACAAGATACAATTTTACTTTCAGGGCCAGGTATTTTATTTATTTATAGGGAACTTTTATTTGCACCCATAGACTGTACTTGACTGTCACTCTTCTTAAGCTAAGAATTGTAGTATAACTATAAGCTGGGGAATCCTGTTTCCAGAGGTCTGAAGTATATACCTTGTTCATGTATCTATGAGCTAAGGTCCATATTTCTAAAATAAATTAATCCTCTTAAAGATGATTTTGACATTGTTGATGAAGAATTGATGATCTTCTAAAAACACTCTGAGAACTGTCCAGCAGACGAATGTTAATTTAGACAAATGCTAAGTGGAAATTTTTGCCTTCGCTAATTGCCATGAGAAAACCTCTGTGTTTGATGTTTTCAGACCCCAAAGATATGGTTTGCTGCTAGCTGCCCTCCCATGAAACACAATTTAGTTCTGAATCATTGAATTGTTGTACCTTAGAATAAGTCACATTTATGCTCCTTCAGGTCTTACCTGTGAAGATGGTATGTCTAACTTTGCTACATACATTTTTCCACTTTTGAAGATATGTATTTTAGGTGTACTACAGTTAAGGGAAAATTATTCATTGATTTCTGAACTTTTTAAAGCAACCTTGATCAGATTATCAGTAAAATAAAACATACTTTTCTTAGAAATAGTGGGGGAAAAAAATTACAAGGACTATTACTATGTCATTCTGCCTGTGACTCTTGTAGTTCCGTCACATACCCCAATATCTTACTGCATGACAAAGAGACATTAACTTCATCAATAGTATTTTCAAAATGTTCCTGCCTTTTATCCATTAACTCTGGTACTGCTTTCCCTATACTTGGCCCATGCATCTCAAAAAAGTTCTCACTCTCTTACAGTGGATGATAGACAGAGGAATGAGAGCACTTTTTATAGTGTCCCAAAACCTGGATTTACTGCACTTAACTCAAGGAATGCTTGCTGGTAACTGTTACTCTGTCACTTTGAATTCAAGTTAACAAAGCAAAAGCAGAAAATAATTTTTTTAGAAAAAGTGTTAAGTAGAGGTAAAGGGAAAATGTTTGTAACTTACACAAAGATTACATTAGAAGGTCTCTTTTTCCATCAGCCTGGCAATAATCTTTTCATGGTGCTCCTGTCTTAACAAAGGGTCTTAGAAGAGCATCCTTGACAAAGATGCTCTTACAACCAAACTCTTTTTGCTTGTTCTTTAGGAGATCTAAGACCCATTGAATATTTCTTTCTGAATCTCCCTTTAAATTCACTCTTTTGTTAGGTGAATGTCTTTTAACTAGCAGAGGGCTTTTTCCTTTCTGTATTTATGTGGATGTCTCTCTTCCCAGCACACCCCTCCCTGGTGGTTAGTAAACAACTCTGTGTTTATGTAGAGTGTAAGAGTTCCCCCTATCTGTAGTGTCAATTTGACATTCTTCAGTCTAGCACATGGCTGTTGTTATATATATATAACTGTTATAAAAATCTGTAGATTGAAATTATGCATAATTCAAGCTGCTAAGCAGGCTAATTTAATACAGTTTATGATTTGCTGCTGACTGAGACCCTACCTGTTGGCAGACAAATATCTCGGGATGACAACCAAAATGGCATGATTAATAACAAAACCATTTTTAAATAACCACCTTTATTCTGCTACAATGTAAAGATACATTAAGAAGAAATATAGCTGGACCATGTTATTTCAAACACAGTAATACAATTAGATTTTTACTAATATATTATGTTACTAATGCCTTAATACAGCCAGAGTCTTCAGTTGCAGCCACCAAAGTACAGCAATTTGTTATCTGAGAAGTAAATTAGAAAGTTCGATTCTTTGGACATTATCTGGAGTAAATAGATGCTCAACAAGAAAGATCACTAAGGGCCACAGTGCTGTGAAACCATATCCTTATGGAATAAAGGGCACTTAATGTCTCCAAAAGTATCAACATCTGCAGCACAACATGAAGTGGAAAAGGCAGATCATTTGGCACTGCATTGTGAACTACCCTGGCAGCCTTTGGAAAAATAATAGAGATGTTACTAAAATGACTTGTGGCAAGGGGCCAAATGCTGACATTTTTTACACAGCTGGACCTACTACTTAACCCAATGAAGTTCTGCATGAATTTCGGTATGAGGCATGAATTTATCTATTTATTATATATTCATTTTAATAATCTGCTTGACCTTGTACTTTCTAAGCTTTGAATAAAATCTATTCAATTCTCTGAAAAGCTAAGCTTGCTGCAGACATCTTATGAAGTTTAGTATTATTCAATGCTGTCTTCATTTTGCTGCATATAATGGTCCTATTCTTCACCATTCATGAATTATGTAGGTCAGTACATACACATGCCAGGAAAACCATTCTAGTACCCCATACAATCATGTATTTTGTATATGTAACGTCATACATTATTGTGATTCTCTCAGAAATATTTTGGTGAAATACTAGAATGTTAAAATGACTATTTTTGTTTGTCTACCTCTGTAATGTCAAGTGAATTAGTTGTCATGAATACAACTGTGCAGAGATAGGGAAGGAAAAAATAAAAAATGGAAAAAGGTGCAAAAATAGATGCTTGGTCAAAAACAGCTTTGCTATATAAAAATCATAATGCTGTGTTATGATTTGACTTTGCAGATCTATGGGTTTGTATACTCTAAGATTATTTTTCATTGTAAAGATATAAAAGTAAAGTTTATTAGAAATCTTCCTGTGCAATGATTAATTAAATAAAGGAGGTTCACTAATGCTCTGCCCTCAGAGTGGATTCACTGATTTTTTTCACAGATCTTAAGCATGGTTTGCAAGCACTGTTATGCTAGTCCAGATCAGATTAAGAATCAAAGATTTCTTGGATCTGGGATGTTAAAGCTTTGCTACCACTGACACTAAGTCAAAGCTGGGGAACAATTAATTTCAGGGCTAAGAAAACTTTTTGAATCATAATTGCTATTTGTCCATGCTTCCAAATTTCAAATTTTGTTTAATTTTCATTATTTTACTTTGTATCATAACGCACAAGCCCTGAAAAATTGCCTAATTACTGATCTTTTTTTTTTTGTCTCTGAAGTGCTTGTCTATCAAGTGAATTAATGAAGAGACAGATCAGGGGGGTTTTTTAATAATTTTATCATTAATTAGACAATGGAAGACAAGATTTCATGGATAGACAAAGGGCCATAGAGAGATGTTAATTTCTTAATTTTTTATGTGTGTTCAAAGAAATAAGAAATCTTCTGAAGCTGCTCAGGACATACAGATTTTCAGAGATAGTTCTTGAAGCAACATATACAAGGACGATGAGGTGGAAAAAAGTATTTTTTATTACTTCAAGACTTACATAATATGGTTGATGCATTACTGCCTGAAATAGGACTAAAACAGCATTTATTGTATATGCTAGTGTATTTTTTAAACATTTAGCTTGATATACTTTAACCTTTATCTTGAAGAATTTTTCAAAGTTTTGAAAATATAAAAATCACTGCTTTAGGGGCAAAGCTCTGAAATAAACCTGTGACATATTTACACACAAGGAAAAATTGCTTGTGTGGGGGGGGTTGGAGCATTGTTTGGTTGTTTAATCTCACGGGACTAAACAGGGAAACCATAAGTACTCAAGTTCATCCTTGTTAATGTGGTATATGCAAGAAAGATTTACTGGCTGATTGTGGCCACCAGAACACACTTTTTGATGCTATTATCAGCTATAAGTCATTATCAGCTTTCAAGTCATTATGTACATTTAAACAGAGACATAGCCCACCATCTAATTCCACAGTCCAGAAAAATTTGGAAGTTCCATCTTTTACCAATCATTGTAACAAAGAAATATATTTCAGTCTATTCCATTAAATTTACTCTTAATATTAATTAAAAGGGTGCTGAACATACCGAAGTCAGATGACTCGCTTACCATCCTGAGAGAAACACAGGTGGCAGAAGAAAATCACATTTCATTTTCTTATGCAAAACCTAGAGGGTTCATCTGCCTCCCTACTCTTCTCTCCACTTACCTATACAAAAAAAAAATTGGTTTTAGACATAAAATCATATATACAAAATGAAAACCTTAGACTCTGAACCGTGTAGTTTGTATAGATACGCAGATTGTCAATCATTTTATGCGCAATGAATAACTGCACTTTTTTACTGATTCTTCTTTGACTGAAAACAGTATTCAAATATTTATGACCTCATTTTTTGGGATACAAAATCCTCCAGTCCGGTCTTTAAGAGATCCTATGACACATACTCATTCTTTTGACCACTAAGTAGTTTTTTCTAAGTTCAAAACACACAGGAAAGTTTCCCACATCTTTCATGTCTGTAACTATCTTTTTCTAAGTCAAAGTGGTTTTATTTGGTTTTAGTATGTAATTTCATTTACAGGGGTCAACACTTAACCAGGAATCCAACACTGGTCATTAGCCACTTTCACGTGAAGCTATACAGTCACAAGATACAACATCCAGCCTCTGTCAGGACTGAATCAGAGGGCTCTCTCTCTCGATCTCTCTTCTAAACCTTAAAATTTCAGAAAATCACTGTTGAAACCTTTTCCTTCATGCTTTCATACCTGTCTTATTCCATCAGGATCACTTTTTAAAGGCATCTCTGCACTACTGAAAATCAAAGCAGTACCAAAACTGGTTGTGAGGACTGCCAGTTTCTCAGAATAGCCAGACTGATCAGTCTTTGAATGAAAAAGATAAATCAATAAGTGCATCTAGTTATTTTATGATTTCACAGCTAAAGCTCTGTGTATAAATAAACACATGCTTTAGCAAATATGCTTAGACTTTGGAAAGAGAGAATATTCTAAGAACAAAACACAATTGTTCTAACAAAACTGAAATCTATAAAGAGATCATGAATTTGACCTTTTAGTATAGTTTATTGCTTGTAAAACGTGTTGACTGTAAGAACACCTTGGATGCTCAGTGCAAGTCCTAGCTATTATGATATGTGGTCTAAATCAACTAATAATGTCATAAAGCATCTATAGATTGTTAAGTAAGATGCTACTGAAATATGGAGAAAGAGTACTTATATTAATTCAGTTATGTAAGACAATTATGAAAATTTATTTCATAAAATAACATTAGAAAAAGAAACATTTGACATTTGCTTTGTCCTCTCTGATTGTCCATCCTGTGTGGCTTTCTGTCTTTTCAGTTAAGTGGTGTTTCAGTTTAGAGGGATGTAAAGTCATATTTTAAAAATAAGTACGGGTTTTTATTAGACATTTTAGTCCAGTTTAAGTCTTCCCTACCAGGTCCTGACATTTTATAGTTCTACAATTAGCCTTTTCCCAAGGGCATTCTCCCACATGGTGACAAAACATTTCTATTTCTGGAAACAAAATAACACTAGTCTCATAAGGACAAAAAAAGTGGTGTTGTTTCTAGATATACACCATATCTCATTTTACTTCTCTATAGAATTTCACCTTGATATTTGACCTTTTTTCTTGCTTTGTTTTTAACAGAATAACACATTATTTCTTCATTTATTTTGCAATGGTATAAAAAGTTGTTCAGTATAATTAGAAATTATGCTTCAGCTGAATAAAATTTTTTTGGCTCATGGTATCACAACAAACAGGGATAATTACTCCTTTTTTATTCTCCAGCAGTCAGCTGAACTTGCTTCTCACAGTTGCTGTTTTTCAGCTTTCTGGCCTTGTGGGTCTCTCTTTTAATGTCTCTCTGAGGTAGACTGGATCCTCTTTCCTCAAAGGAGGAGCCAGAAAAGCAAAAAGTCTATGAATTCCTCTCAGTGAGAGTTTTTACTGTTGCAAGGCCTCATTTCCCAAGTGGTGTACCTTTCTTTTTATTTTCTTTCTTTCTCTCTTCTACCTATCTACATTAACCAGTTGCAAGGGAGCAACCCTGTTAAAAAGGAGACTTTTGTGGTAGTGGGAAGAATATATGACTGAGTGAAAATTATTAGCCTCTGACATACTGGAGGTCAGTCCAAATGATCTATTGGTCCCCTCGGACTTAAATTTTACAGGACTTTATAGGTCTATTATTTTAACACAAATTATAAATAAAACTTAATCACTATCTTTCATAGTTTTCCTGGTGACGGATGGTGGTAGAAGATGCATTATTCAGTTGATTCGTTTAGAGTAGGCCTACAATATGGACTAAAGAAAAACTATTAGTTATTTGGACTCCCACCTACTGCAGAACATCCAGGATTTTTATGGTAATCACTGGCAAATTACATCAGTAAGGAAAATTGTACATTGGACTGTATTAGGAGAAGTGTAGCTAGCAGAATAAGGTGGGTTTGTTCTGTGTTCAGCATTGGTGATGCCACTACTGGAAAGTCAACTTTTGGGATTTCTGGTTGAAGATGTGTTCTGGAAAATGGGAAGAATCCATCAGAGAGTTTCCAATGTGGGTAAGGGCCCCTAGAGTGAGGGTTTTATGCAGTTGGGCTTGCTAGTCTGGTGAGGAGAAGACTGAGGAGAAAGTTAATATCTTTTTACTGTTGCCTGAAAGGTTCCCAGTGACAGAACCAAGCTCTTCTTCTAGAGGAAAATAGCAAGCAGAATGGGCAGTTGTGGCTTTTTCACTAAGACGTTTACCCAGGGAGACAGCAAAATCTCCATCTGGAAGTTTTTATGAGATTCAGATAAAGAAAATCTAGAGTAACCTGAATTACCATTGATGTCCTGCTGCACACAGGAGACTGGATCTCCAGAGGTTCTTTTCAGGTAAAGTTTATGTGACTATATAGCACTTGTTTTTTGCAAATATTTGGAAATCCATGAGTCTACAGAAATTACTCTACATCACCATAGACACTAGAGTGAAGTATCAGGCATTAATGCAGTACTGCTCAAAACAGGGGACATGCATCCATGAATGTATCAGGTTTTGTGGGAATATGTACAAATGCACAGTAAACTCCCTGGTAAATCTGCCTCCAAAGTTTTAATATTTTAAGGAAACTGAATAACAAGACTTCGCCGAATTATCATTGCTTCTTCAGCAATTCAGAAAGATGATGCTGTTACATACAGTATGTACACAAAAGAATGAATTCCTCATGTAGAAATGTTTTCAGATAAAAAAGTAATTTTCACAACAAATCAGTTATAATTCATTTAGATCATGCAGATGATTCAAAAAATTTGAAACAGTGGGTTTTTTTCATTAATACAAGTTCAAGTTTCAGTCCCGTCACTTGAATTTACATATGTGGGACATTCTCAAAAAATAAGATAGAATCATACATACTTGTAAGCATTTGCATGATCGGACCCTAATGGATATGATTGGGTCATAGGAACAAGAGATGATACAAAATTTCAGCTTTTATAACGTCAACAGCAAACAGAAAAATGTGACAATGTGTGGTAAGATTTCTATGTCAAAACAACATCAGAACATTCAAAGAAACCATTTATGATGTCAATGAAAGAACTACCATTCTACTAATTCACATTACTTCTCTTTTCCTTACTTAATTATTTATGTGCTTTACAAGAATGCAGCTTTCTCAATAGATGGTACCACCTTGGAACAATTTCTACTGCTGCCCTCTTATAAGTCAGGTCAAGTATGTGTCATACACATCTGCATATTTTTAAAATGGAGTTTTATCCTGTGAAATTCTAGGTATGACAACTTTGTATAAGGAACAATACTGTATAAGGAACATGATTTTATTTTGAATAATGATTCACAGCTTCCAGGAGGAACCTCAAGAAACAGCCAGAGTCAAATGACAGATTTGAAAATGCTATTGTAATTTAAGACAATAAAATATTCCTCCTTCAGTCTTTGTATCAGATTGAATATTCTGATGCCTAATATTTGATTTTAAATTCTATTTTCATAGATATAAAAGCAGTGAATTTTTAACCATAACTTGATGCAATTGAACACAATCTAAGTCTGTGACCCTTTCAACCAGTAGCCACATTCAAGGCCAAAGCCTGTCAGAAACTTTGTACTTGATTTTGTACTGTATGCCTCCAATATTCTTGAGGTAATAATGTGCTATTAATTTCTTATTTTAAAGATAATTATAATTCAGGATCATGAGGTAGCCTTACAATATTAGATAAACAATATTTTCATGAGGTTTTGGAGGAGTTTACTTAAGCAAGGAAATCCTAATTGATACTCTTAGTGAATGCCCCAGTCATGCTTCTTTGTCTGCATTAGCATGACACGGGGTCGTTCAATTTGTAATGGTTAATATTTTTCCAAATGTATTACAATCATTTCACTCCATGAGCAGCAGCTCAAATCAGTTACAGAAACTGAAGACTTTAAATCCCAACTGCAATCAGAAATGGAAATTTTCTTCTTCCGTCCAAATAAAGGTATTATTGTTATTGTGTGTTTGCTGTAAACTAATGTGAAGCAGAAAAATATTAGCTCATTTAAGATAGTCTAAGTAATATCATTTGCCTAATTGCACTCTGCCTATCTGTCTTTCTCCAGCAGTTTCAGCTGAATAATTTTGCCCCCTTCATCTGGCTTAAACTCCAGTGACTTCCCCAGATTATTCTTCCTTCCTCTTTCCTCACCTCGTTCAGACACACACAAAGGCAAAAAGCTGAGAGAATAAATGATCTTGTACCGTGTTCTGAAGGTCAACGGATGCAGGATTTGTAAGCCCAGTTGAGAAAAAATTTCCGAAGTCAAGAGCTTTGGTAAAGTGTGCAACAGCACTTTAAATTGAACTTTGGCTCTATTTTAACGTATATAGAATGGGTTCTGTTAAACTACAGTTTTCTGGAAGAGAATGCTTTTTTTCCCATAAGCAGCAGTATTAAGAGCCTTTATCTCACATCCTTTTTTTTTTAGCACTGCTGTCAGAACCTCTTCAAACTGAAACCCAAATGTTTTGAAAAGGCTGTGGCTTACAAATGTTACCATCTGGACATTTTAAGGAACAGTTTAAAAACCCATGGATATCTAAGACATGTTCAATTCAACTACAATGCTGAGTAGTTTTTTTCTTTCCATCTTCAGCTCTTTGAGCTTTTTCTCTTTGCGTCAGTAAAAAGATATGTTTTGTGTCATTTCATTTTGGAACTGAGGAGTTAGAATTTCAATGTAATGTGTAAGAGCAGCTCCTGAAAGGAGCTGTTCACTGGTTTAGTTAGAAGAAGTTGCTAAACTGCTTGGATTTATAATGATGCAGCTAGTTAAGTTAACATTTTTAAGTGTTAATATCAGGAGGGAAGGAAAGATGAGCACAAGTTTATCCCATGAATAATCTTAAAAAATGAAAACAAATTTCAGTTTATATAAGGAAAAAATAAAATTATTTCCAATTTTATTTGAAAAGCATATATTTTCATTTTCAGGCATTGAATTTTGGCCATAAAAAAGACTGGTTTTTTTAATTAACCATGGAAATGGTATTAAGAAAAAAAATGGTAATAAGAATGTAAATAATTCCGGTAGTATATATGTTTTTAAAAGGATATTTTGCTCCTATGAATCATTTAAAAATAAATGCTTAAAAATACTATAAAAAAAGTCAAAGGACAAGAATTTAACTGAGTGTTATAGTTATATTGAAATAGAAGCACTGAACAGAGATTTTATTAACATTCTATCTGAATATTCCTGGTATGTTGTATTTCTTTTGACTGACTGAGATATTTAAGCTCAATCATCACCACAATATATTTATAATATAGTCATTAAGTAAAAAGTAGAAATTCTCACTGGAAAGATGAACTATAGTATGTTAATCACTGAAACTTAGAGTACATTTCTTTCAATGATTTTCCAGAGCACTTGGCCTATCCTGGTAAGTTAAGTTTTGCACATGTGGATAGGCAGAGAAGTTAGAAATTTTACTAGAGTTTAAGCACTTTTCCACATTAAAGTATTATAAACATCAAATAACGCTGCTGTTGTGAATCTCTCACTCATGTATCTGAGGATTTCCACCACAGAGATTTGTGTCTTTTGTACTTTTTTCTTCCTTCCCTCTTTTCCCCCCACCTTCTCTGTGCCTGGTCTGCCTCCAGTACTTAAGGTTTTGCCTTGCTTTTAGTTCTTTATTTCTCAATATGTTCTTCTCTTTGAATAACCCTCTTGCTTTACACAGTCATCTTTTTTCTTTAAATAGCTCACTGAACTGTAACTGTGTAGGAATTGATTGGGAGTACATCAATGGCTCTGTGCTCCACAGGGAACTACTGAGGGCCAAGTTATCACTGTGCTCTGACACAGCTGGTTCCTGTTAACTTGAGTCTGAGATGCTGTATAGGTAACATTAGGGTAGGTAAGCAATAAGCAGTGCTATGAGACCTTTGCATCTCATGGCTTTTCCTAGTGTAAAGGCAATACTAGATTAAAATATACAAGTAAAACTAAACAAGAACTACTATGGCTCATCTAACTGTAAGGACTGTGTGACTCACGATATGCTGAGTATGCTACTTTGCACCTGGAGGTTGTAAGGCTACCAGTCACCAACAGTGTGTGCTGCAATTTGGCCATGGGAGCAGCTTGAGTCTGCCTGCACTGAGGTACCCCTGTGGCTGGAAAATCAGCGTGTGATGAAGTATTCATACATACCATGCAAACGCAGGCATTGTTATCACTCCCTTTTGTAGAGTCACTGGAGCACATATTCCTGGAGAAAGAAAGGAGGGAAAGTTAAGGGTTTTATAGAATAGTATGGTGTTGCATCGTATAACCTGGTGTAGTCCAGCATGGTGTTCGTGTAGCAAAGCATAGTACTGTGTAGCATAGCATGGCATGGTTAGTGATGTATTGTGTAGTGTAGCGTATTATAGTATGGTGTGATGTCATAGAGTGTAATATAGAACACTGTGGTGTGGTCTGTTTTGGTACAGTGTCAGATTAGAATTTATGGAATGAAATAGAGAACTATAGTGCTAAATGTGTCCCTGTGTTTGTTTTTTCTTAATCTAATCAAAAAGTGGGCTGAAGATGTCAAATCCAGATTTCAATCCATAGATAATGTCTGGTTTATCAAACATGCCATTTCAGTTCGAGTGAGAGGATCAAATACAGCTCAGTACCAGCCACCTCCAAAAATATCTGTACATATCACATAAAGAAATGATCTTAATTAAGTGAAAAAAAATGGATAATCTTAAATTAAACTTGTTAATTGAGCAAGACAGGCTCTTTTATCCTATAGCAGCTGTTACATTATGATGTAATCTAAGGCTCTGAGAAGAATCACAGAATCTCAGAATCACAGAATCATTTAGGTTGGAAAAGGTCTACAAGATCATGGAGTCCAATCTTTGGCTGATCACCACCTTATCAACTAGATCCTGGCACTAAGTGTCACTGCAGTCATTTCTTGAACATCTCCAGGGATGATATCTCTTCTACCTCCCTGGGCAGCCTGTTCCAACGCTTGACAACCCTTTCAGTGAAGAATTTCTTCCTGATGCTCAACCTGAACCTCCTCTGGCACAACTTGAAGTCATTTCCTCTTGTCCTGTCACTGGTTACCTGGGAGAAGAAGTTGAAACCCACACCACTACAACCTCCTTTCAGGTAATTGTAGAGAGTGATAAGGTCTCCTCTGAGTCTACTTTTCTCCAGGCTAAACCCCAGCTCCCTCAGCCACTCCTCATAGGACTTATTCTCTAGAACTTTCACCCTTCTCTGGACTGGCTTCAGCACCTCAATGTCTTTCTTGTAGTGAGAAGCTCAAAAATGAACACAAGGCTCAAGGTGTAACCTCATCACTACCATGCACAAAGGACAATCATATCACTGGTCCTGTTGGCTGCACTATTGCTGATATAAGACGTTATGTCATTGACTTTCCTACCTACCTGGGCACACCACTGATTCCTGTTCAACTGCAGATGACCAGCATCCCCAGATCCTTTTCCACTGGGCCTCTTTCAAGCCACTCTTTTCCCAGCCTATAAGGCACTGCATGGGGTTGTGATGCAACGTTTGTGACCTGGCGATTGGCCTTGTTGAATGTCATCCTGTTGGGCTCAGACCATCCATTCAGCCTATTCATATACTTCCGCACAGCCTTATTACCTTCCAGCAAGTCAACACTCCCACCAAACACAGTGTTGTCCACAAACTTACTGAGGGTGTACTTGATCCCCTCATCCACTCGTTCAGATCATTAATAAAGATATTGTTCCCTACACTGAGCCCTGGGAAACCCACTAGTGACTGGCTGCCAACTGCAGCAGTAGTCTCTGGGCCCATCTACTCAGCCACTTTTTTACCAAGTGAAGAGTGTAACTGTCCAAGCTTGGGGGCGACCAGCTCTTCCAGGAGTATACCATGGTAGATGGTGTCAAAGTCTTTACTGAAGTCCGGGTAGACAACATCCACAGCCTTCCCCTCATCCACTAAGTGGATCAACTGGTCACAAAAATAGATCAGATTGGCCAGGTAGGACCTGCCCTTCCTAAACCTGTGCTGTCTGTGTCTGGTTGATTGATTGTTCTGTATGTGGTGTATGATCAGTCTCAAGATGACCTGCTCCATAACCTTCTTGGTGACCAAGGTCAGGATGACAGGTCTGCAGTTCCCCAGATCTTTCTTCTGTCCCTTCTTGGGGTGGGCATTACACTGGCCAAGCTTCAGTCATCTGGAACCTCCCCAGTTAGCCAAGACTGATGATAAATGATAGAGAGTGGCTTGCTGAGCTCTTCTGCCAGTTCCCTCAGATCCAGATTCATCCTCAGATGAATGAATCCCATCTGGTCCCATAGACTTGTGAGTGTCTAAATGGCTCAACAGGTCACTAACTACTTCCTTCTGGATTGCAGGGGGTCCCTTCTTCTCCCTGTCCCTGTCTAACAGCTCAGGAGGCCAGTTGTCCTGCGAATCACAGGTCTTACTGTTGAAGACTGAGGTAAAGAAACATTGAGTACCTCAGCCTTCTCCTCATCCTTGGTGACAATGTCATCTACTGTGTCCAATAAGGGATGGAGACTTCCTTGTCCCTCCATTTGTATTTATAAAAACACTTTTTATCATCTTTCACGGCAGTGGCTGGATTGAAAGAACCACGAACAGTTGATAATGTCCAGAGATTTCAAATGTTTTTTGGTGGGCAGGAAAGTCACAGCTTCTGTCTCAAAAAAAGAAGAAAAAAAAGACATTATAACATGGTAGATTTTATTTTCAAAAACGTCATTCCTATGATGGACTATTTAGACAAAACACTGAAACTACAGGCAGTAATGAATTGACTTCTTCATTAAATGGGAGTACTTGGCAGAAACATGGCTATGGTGAACACAGCTTTATAACTGCTTGCAAATTGTTTGTGGAAGATGAAGAGTCTTCATTAGAATAAATAAATGTACAAGGTTATACTACAGCTATGGGGAATATGCTCCTCATTTGGCTAGTTCTGGATACTTTTGGTGTCTTTTTTTAAAAAATATTTTTTATTTGATGCAATTTCTCCTCCTTTCCTCCTGCTGAGAAAGCAGGCACGAGTTCCTGTGGAGCTCAGCAGGCACATCTTTCCTAACTTCCAGCCTGCTGATGTTGCTTGACCTGTGGAGAGAGTCAGCAAGACAGTAAAGAAGGAATTTGTAGTTCAGACAGAGACCAAGTGTACTGCCATGCTTAGACTCATGAAACTCGGGAGATCTCACACATGTTTTTGCAAAGATGTAGAGAGTGAAGCAGGTTAATTTTATTTACAGAACTAACTCTTGATAGACAAGACCAACATGTTGCAAATACTGTCTTGCATTTGTCTGTTATCTATGCTTATGCTTATCTTAGTCTCAGTCATTCAGTCTGCACTGTAGCTGTCTTTCATTAATTGCTATGCCCAGTATACAGCCCTGAGTTCTGCAAAACACAGTAAACTGTATTTCCTCCATTTCAAGTCAGAGAAAATATATGAGGAGAAAGACATTTCTATTATTCTGGCATTGGCGTTTTTCCCTTAATGAGAGTTATCTGCGTGTATACTTGAAGGGGAAAATTGCAGAGATTAAATGAAATTTAGTCTTAAAAACAAATGATAGAATGTAAAGTTATAATGACAAACTCAAATCAAAACCAGGGATTTGAAGAATAATTTCCAAATTTTTCATTCGCATGAAACAAGTAAAAAAACCAGGAGTTCAAAGAAGGGTGAGAAATTTCAGGTAACTGTCTGCTTTAAAACTGTTCTTGTACAGTCTTTTTTGTAAGATTCAATTGCCCATGTAAAACAATTTCTTATGAACCAATGGCAGTAGAAGAACGGAAAACCCACTACAAAAATTCTCTATACCACTAAGGGGATTGTTTGAACTGACATAATGGTTAATACCTAAGAAGGGAGGAAGAAAATTAAAGAGTTCTGACATACCTGTAAAATCCATCATACTACTTATGCAGAATCACTAATGAAACTGCTAACTTGCAAAATATGATTGTGGATTTCAGTTAAAATAAGAAATTATGACTGTTGAGCTGTGAGAAGACGATCTTACATAACCAAACAATTCAGAAGACAGTTTTTAAGCTTAAATCAGCTGCATAACTCTCTACATATACTTTCTTATCCATTCTAGCTGTGAGATGAAGCTCATTAGCTTAGAACTTGGATATGGGAAGGAATCAGTAGCTAACTAACATGTTGTACTCAACAACTGGAATAATTTGGTAAAACAAAGGATGTGGGCAATTCTCAAGTGCTTCAGGGAAAAGTCCAGTGAGTGAGTTTAACTAAATATTCTTTTGGCTGTCAGGACTAACCTGATAGACGTTATCCTGAAGTGCTGAGATTCCATTTTGGCAGCTCTGACATGGAGTAATTCCTGGAGGAGACATGACGGATAAGCTGGAGGAAGGAGTATCCTAAACTGCCCGATCTGTTTGCTAAGAGTTTAAATGTCAAAGTCCTAATATTGTTTATTAGGATCTTTATGTCAGCTGAATCACAGCAGCTCAGATGATAGATACCTTATATGACTGTCATACTTCATTTCGGTTTGGTCACACACCAATATACTTACACACAGAGAGATCTACTTCAAGGATAGTCATTGTTATCAAGTATGATAATTACTAGTGAGGATAATAAGATCCACTTAAACAGGCATGGAAAAGTCTAACACATAAAACTTTTGAAATATTTGTCCCTGAGAAGTTTTTATTTCTTTGCCTGCTAGAGATAACTGCCCTGATTTAATTCATATTTTAAAGAAATTAACTCAGTTGCATACAGTAATTCTTATTTATAGTGGCACTATTCACAAGATACGTGAGACATTGGTGGGATTTGAACAAGCTGTCTTGTCATTAAATTCAACAAGAAGTGGAGGAACTGAACATCTTTGAAAAGGAGAGTATCAGCTCAATGACTAAGGATCTTGTCTCATGGGAACTTATAAAAATAAAACCAGTTATGTTATGGTTTGACAATCATTTAGGCCAATGAAGAAGTGTCATTCTTTTAACTCAGTGTTACTGTGCTTAGATTCTACCTCAAAGCATGTGAATGATTATTAATGTATTTTCAGTTTTTAAAATTGCAACTGACTTTGACTGCAATTTAAACTCATACATTGTAGGACAAAGGAAAAGAAGACGATATTAAAGATGAGTTAGGACATGTTGGCAGAGGCAGAGGGAGCTCCTGACTCCTGGAAGTGTGCTGAACACTTCGTCAGTTCTTGGGAAGAGCAATGGTCCTGGTCTTGGTCCTGGTCCCGGTCCTAGCCCTGGTCCCTGATCAGAAGTGAGCTCACTCACATCTTAGAGGTTGTTTCAATTCAAAATACAATACAAAATGTAACTCAAGTGATATGCTAAGCGATAGAAGAGTGTAACCTACAGATAGGTATTTAAACACACGGTTTCTAGAATGGCTAAAAAACTAGATAAAATATTTTATAATTCTTGCAAGTTGCATTAAGAAAATTGATCTTATTTTCCCTCTAGTAACTGGGAAAGCTGACTTTGAACACTATTAAACAAGGACTATAATTGAAAATCCACTGAAAAAAAAAGGGGTTACTTTACCCTTTGAGGTTTTTGGAAATACTGCTAATAATCTGTCTAGAGATTGTATAGGAACGTAAGTAGCATTTTTAATTATTTTTCAGCAATTTTTTTCTACTGAGTCAAATGCTGAAGTTTCAGTGAGCTTGCGGAGATAACTATGCTGTGTGTTCACTTACAACTACATAGAGTGTACTGCAGTCTCCTACCATAAAGCCATCTATGATATGACTTTTCTCTGAAAAGTGTTTGTCTCTAGGGATTACAGTTCTTTTAACTGTCAAGAAGTTTAAAATGTTTCTTAGATGAAAGCAGATGTTCACTTACAATTGAGAATGGTTGAATTTTGATGGATTAAAATGCTTATTTTTATCATTTTCTGAAAAGGGGAAAAAAAATCAACCTGTGGGTATTTACGACTGTGTGTGTGCATGTATATACTTTGTGTACTGCGCTCTCATTGACAAATCATAGGCTAGAAATTACAAAGTCCATCAGGGGTTTAGTTTTTACAAAAGTTTTAAAATATTTGAACAAAGAACTTTGAATGCTCAAGTAATGTGAACTTTTTTTTTAATACAATGTTCATAACGTAGAATAATGAATTGGATTGATATCTTATTTTTATAATGTGAATAAATATGAACGTATAAATCTTTCAATTTACTGCTACTTCAGTGGAGAAGAAGTCACATAAAATATCATACTCCTTATAGCTGAGGACTGCTGGCCTTCTATACACTTTTTTTCCTTTTGTTAATTTGCACATTCTTTCTTATTTTAGTTAATGATGCTTAATGCTTTGATTTGACTTTTTACTGGATTAGATCCTGTACTTAATAGCAAAACTTGTATGGTTTCATGGACTTGAACGAAATGGCTAGACACAGGTTGTACTAGCAGATCTTTATTAAGCAATTTGGGTTATATTTGTGCCATGATGTTCCAATGTAAATCTCGTAAAATATCAAACTATGTCCAAATTTCCTGGACTACAGTTTTTCTCTCTCTGAAAGGTGCTCTGTCAAGAGATACATTGTTCAGTGTATTTCCTGATGCTACAGCTTTGCAAGTATCATACAAAGGTCCCCTTGTTCTCTGGTATCGTATATATACAATTTTTTTAACTTTCTTTTTCTTTTTTTCAATAAAGAGTTGTGGAAAAAGTGATAATATCTTTTATTATCTGTAACTGTTGTTGTATGCATGATTATATTTTTGGGTCTTTAGCAAACATTACCCCTTTCATTCATTCATACATATTTGGTTGCCCAACTTACACAAACTTTTCTTGATAGAAATTTTGAGATTCAGTTGACCTTATTAAACTGAAATGAAAATCTGAGAACTTAAATACTAAAAGGGTACAAGAATTCAGCTTCATAATTTTAATCTCAAAATTCATGTTATGAATGATTCAGACATTGTGAGGTGAACAATGCATATGAAAAAAGGAAAAATATTTCATAATGCTGCTGCTGAATCCTGACTTTCGTAAAACCATAATATTGGCATCCTGCCTCTCCCATAAGAGTGAGTTATTCTGAAACAATTGTCACTTTCTATTGTTAGAATCTTTATTATTTTTCTTACTTTTCTCTACCTGTTATTATAAAGCTGTTAAGAAATTCAACTGCTGTATTCCCAAGACACATTCAAAAACGTAACTACCTATTACTGATCCAAACTGATTGGATTTGGAGTTTCGTGCTAGATCAATAATAAAAACGAGTCATAACTTTTTAATGGAGTGTAATCTAAACTTCTCAGTTTCTGGAGAATAACAACTGCTTCTGGCTTGGATTCATGTTTATTTCCTTCCACACATTTCTTCCATACATTTTTCTTCCACACATTTCCTTCCATAGCATTTGTTTAGTTGTGGGCTAGGTTGTCCTAAGAGAAAGAGAAAATAAGAATTTTTCTGTCTATTAAAGACTAATATTGGTCCCATAAATGAAGATTTTATCTTAAGAGATGTCTTGATCTTTTCAAAGTTTTCATGGAAATACTAGTTTTTGTACAAGAAGAAGGGTCTCACTTGATGTTCTCAGCATTTTTCTCATTCTGCTGTAGTTCATCTCTAAGTTGTTATTGTACATGACAAAGATTGCACCTGAACAGAAAGGGAATAAGCCTTCCCCAGTTGTCAGAGTCCAGAAGTGCGAGGATTACTTCTATGATGTGGTTATTACAGTCATCCAGGGAGGTGAAGTGAGAGATTGGATATGGGAGTAATATAATTTGACAGCTCTTTTCGTCTTATAAACTTAAGAGAGATGTAGAAGATCTAGGGTGTAATGATGGAGCCATTCTAGCTTTCCTGAAAGTATTTGGAGAGGGAAAATTCAGGATGACTTTTAAAAGTTGTGTCAATTAACTAGTAGACTTGACACAAAAATCATGCAAATAGAAATATACCTAGAAAACTATCATGTTAAGAAGAATTCATTTTGATGTTTTGAGAAGATACAAATTATCTCATAAAAAATTACAATGTTAATTAAGGAGAATATTTCAAAGCAGCGTTAAATGGAAGAGCAGAAAAATAAAAGTTAACATCAGGTGACATCATTAATTAACATGAAATCTGACTTTCATTACAAATATTGGCTGCAAAATACTTAAAAACAGAATCATCCAGAGTGGCATGAACTTTGTTGTTTGTTTTTGTTTGTTTGTTTCCTTACTTGCTTGCAAGGTAGATGCAGGCTCCAGTCTCTACAATAAAGAAATAGACACATCTACCTGCAGCCTTTAAATTATTCTCAGCAATTCTGGGCCAGGGAGGTGAAACAGATAATAAAGTTAAGTCTCATAGTCAGGGGGACTAGGTCCTGGAGGGAAGTAGGATTTAAGATTCAGTCTCATTAACAGAGTTTCTCTTCTGACTGCTTCTAAGGAACTGCTCCTTTTTGACTCTTGTAGTTCCCTTTCTGAGACTGGTATTCCTCTGCAACATCTCATCTGTCTCTTGTCCTTGCTGCAGGGGCAACAACTTCAACAAGTTCAGCTTCATGACTCCTAGCAAATGGGTCTTAAATTACTTTTCTGTATGCAACTCTAGATCAGAGCACTGGACTCAAGGCTAGGCTAGTGGCTTAGGTTATTAATTTTACTACCTCCCTATCTTCTGTCTTAGAGTATAGGTGGACCAAGATGTAGTTTTATGCGCTGTGATCACACAATTCATATGTTTTTTTCTATATATAATGTTATACTAGCACTACAGCTCCTAATACCACTATTACTACCTCTAAAGATACAGCTACTATTACTTAGTAGCATATTTAGTACTCAGTATTAAATATGACAGATCTGAGAATCTAGTCATAAATAAATCCCTTTCTTTAGTAGCCTAGATCCCAGTCTATCAAAAGAAAGTCACATGTTAAAGTAACAGGAAAGGAACAGGGCACATCTTCCAAAAGAGCTGTATAGTATCAGAGCAGTAATGAAGAGTTGGTCTATATAACCACAGTAATTTTGCAATATCTATCAGACACCCACCAATACATTTGGATTACAGAGTCTTTTTGCACTGTGGCAGCGATAACCATAGAATCAGGATGATTTAGGTTGAAAAGATCTCCAAGATAATTGAGTCCAAATATTAACCTACCACCACTGCGTTCACCACTAAAGCATATCTCCAAGTATTATATCTACATATCTTTTAAATACCCCCAGGTATAGTGATTCTCCCACTTCCTTGAGTAACTTGTTCCAATGTCTGACCACTGTTTCAGTGAAGTACGTTTTCCTAATATCTAATCTAAATCTCCCCTGGTACAACTTGAGGCTCTTCTTGTCCTGTTATTTGTTACCTGGGATAAGAGAACAACCCCTCTGTGGCTACAGCTTCCTTTCAGGTAGTTGTAGAGAGTTATAAGTCCCCCTGAGCCTCCTTTTCTCCAGTTTAAACATCCCCAGTTCCATCAGCCACTCCTCTTAGGACTTGTGCTCTAGTACCTTCACCAGATTTGTTGCCCTTTTCTGGACTGTATATGACATTGTCATGCCATGTCATGTCATGTCATATCATGACTGGATTGCTCAACAGTGTATCAGTCCGTCCCTGTTCTGAAGTAAGGATCTTCTGTTATGTTAAGGCTGCTGTGTGCTGATATAATATAGAAATTTGTGGTGACATACATGGTCCAAAGTTGGTCTTTGAATCATGACAGCTTAATTAAATCTCAACATATGGCTTCTGTGTTGTACATTCTAGGAGGCAGGATGTGAATATATGTATTTAAAGCACAGCACTATGGTCATCTCCTGTTCTCTGATACCATGTCCTCTGGATCAATCTGAAAGAGAAGTGATGGTGCTGCCATGGGCCATGCTAGGGTCCCTGCTGGAAGGCATGCTTTCTAGCCATAGCCACAACCAGATCCATTCTCTCTGTCTTGGTGCTGCACTCCCATGTGTTTTGGAAGCTGGGCTAAATGAACCTAATTTCCAATAAAGCTCAAAGGAACTAAAATCCCTGTGAAAATACTGTCTTTTGTTTAGATACTTAGATGTTTTATTTATAGTATTTTAATATACTTAAGACATTTAGAGGCTTTACTTTACACGTGTACTTAAAAACCATTGACTTTAACTAAAGGAAAACTAAGAAAATTTGTTCATCATTCTATCATAGGTCAAGGGCTTTAGAGTTCAATAAAATCAGATTTTTCCAATCTATTTCAAGCTAAAGTCTTCAGAGATGTCAAATCATGGTACATACAGAGCTCTTTATAATGACCTCTGAGTACTCCTCTATTCTTGGCAACTCTCTGTTGCTCTTCTTGAGGCAGCAATAACTGGCCAAAAGTATTCTAGTTCTTCCAAGATTGGGCACTTCACAATTCCGTAAAAGATTCTTGATGAAGTAGAAAACTATTTAAATACATTATTAACACTTTACAATTCAGATCAATGAACTTCTTTTGTCTCTTCTCAGAAGAGAATCCCTGCCACAGGAGTCAGTTTGTGTTGATTCAGAAATTGCTCCAGAATGAGCACTTTAACTTTCTTGCTATCAGTTTACCAAATCCTTACAGACCATTCAGAATTTGTAGTGGAAAAGTAAATCAACTTCCACTTTTCCAGTATGTAGAAAGTAACTGGGGTGCCCAAAACTCTGAAAAAGATAGAAGAAAAATTAACAGGTACCATTAAAACAGTTTGCATCTTGTATTTTAATGATTGAAAAATGTATAATAAACATAGGACAATATTTTACAGACACTAGTCAGAGAACTAAGTCATTTGGGAAACAGGTAAAGGGTAAATGGGGGTTGTTTCACATGCATGTCCCCTAAAATATAAAAACATATGAACATAATATATAGAAGTAATGAAACCTCTAAAAGTGAGTAAAAAATTGTCTTTATGTAGAAATAGGAAATTATTAGATATCGTATACATGTAAAGGTGATGGAAACTTTTAAGTAGGCAGAACACAATTATTTGTTTTGGAGTTCATCCAGCAAACAGCTCCTTTGCTATTAGACCTAAAGGAACATGTGTAGGGCTGTCTGTGTGGTTAAAGAGAAAGCTATGCTACAGGGTAAACGCTAAAGGCATACCACTTCTAGTAACCATAAATCAGGTAGATCAGTCATATTATAACATCTCTCCGAGCTCTGCTTAGGTTTATTTTTAGCTTTTTCAGCATTTTGTTGCACTGGACACAGACAAAGGAAAAGATCCTCTATTAATGACAGAGTATTTTTTCCTGATGGGCATTTTGTAACTATTTTTGGTGAAAAGTGATAGGCTCTTATCCAGGGCTTTGGTGGGGTGAACAGAGTCTTAAGGGCAAAAAAGTATTGCAAAATTTCACACTTAGCATTATGTTATTTGCAAGTTGCAATTCTGAGTCTGGAGATTGGAAAAATACAGAGGGAAAAAATTTGTGTTGCAAAAGGACAAGTATTAATTTGACATTATAAAGGAAATATTTTTCACCTGGTTATGAATGTCCACTTTCTCTTTTTGTAAAAAGACCTTTTTCTTTTGCTTTTCAAATACTTTCATCTTGCATTTAAAATTTCACTGGGTGACAGAGAAGGAAACAATACCAAGCATACAATTGCATCAGGTCTCATCTTGACCTTCCCATTACACATCCTTGGCAGTCAGTCATGTGTCATGATCCTTTCCTACCCTGACATCTGCTCTAACTTCAAAAGATGAAAACCATCAGACTTCTAAGAATTACTCTGCCTTCCCAGAAAAATACTGTAGTATGTACCAATATTTTCCATTTCCACACATACAACCATTTCCACAAAATTGTTGGAAGATTATGTCATTCTGTTCAGAAATGCTGGTGGTTTGCACCCTTTTCATGTGACACATACCTCCATCTTTGGAAACATGATGGAGAATCAACAGGACACTGTGAAATGTCTCCTCCTGCATAATTGTCTTGTATGTCTCATATTACAATTACACTGCCACTTCTCATGAGGCCCAAGAACTGGAAAAAAAAAAGTCTTACCTGTTTTCTGTAGTTCTCCTTCCTTAATACACTTAGATGGTATATTTTTTTCAATACACAGCCTCTGCCAATTGCTGTTCATTCGGGCAGTTCAGGATCATGAGTTTGTACCTTGAAAAGAACATCTGAGATTTAGAAAAATACACAGAAAACTTGACATTTTTGGAAGAATAGTTCTCTTACCTTCTACGACCTTCAGGTCTGGTCTCTGACTCTGAACCAAAGCTTAGTAGTCCTAGGAAATAGGTAAATGGACAATATTGCTTGGCAGGAATAAGGGCGTCAAAGCATGGATACATGGCATGTCTTGAAAGAAATGCCAGGCTTTTCTGTCAGAGAAACTCACAGGGATCATCTCTTCCTTTCATATATTCCTACTTTATGACATGCTCCTGTCCTTGAAGCTCCACACAGATGATCACTGTGACAGCAGTCACTTTCACCTGAGATATGCACAAAAAAATGGTTTTCTGATAAATATTGCTTCATCTTGCCATGAGTTCCAATTGAAACGAACAGTTACATAGCACCAACCTTATTGAACAAAGACATTGAAAACAAATTAAAGCTCATTTGGCATGGAATTCTGCAATTCACTTTCCTCTGTGTGCTGTGGCTGCCTAATATCTGATCACTGGTATTCAAACCTAATATGGAATACTAGATCAAAATCACTATTTCTAGGTATGGCCACACACAAAACCTTTTTGTGAGACATTGTTTTTTATGCAACTTCAGGCAGAGCAGCGTTTGGCTACTTTTGTCAAAGCTCTTTGGCCCTGAATAGGGTATCAGTTGTACAGCACTCAGATAAGTAGCCTATTTTTAGAGGAGATACAATGATTACATGCAAAACAGGATGCTACTTTATTTACATTGCGGCTAAAAAGAGCTTTACTTTGCCTTCAAAAGGGACAAAATGTTATCTATGCATCCACAGCAACACCTATAAAACCAAAAACTTTTCCTGCTGTTTGAAAAAGAAGAAAAAAAAGGTCCCCAATAGAACCATTGACTCTCCACACTGGCTTAGTCCTGCCTGGTAGCAAACATTAGAAAGGGAATGAGAAACAGATTCAGATTTTTCAAAGTTTCAATGTTTTGTTGATAAGGTGACCAAAACAACTATTGCCAGATAAGGAGCCTGCAGTCTGCTTCAAAATCCTTGTTCAAATTCCTCCCTGGTCCATGGAGTTTGGATCAGGCCTTCAGAAGCCACACATGTAAAAGCCATTGTTGTTTTGGCATCTTACATGTTTTTCCTACTTAGTATCAAATTTTCAGAAATAAAGGATTAAAGATTAGGAACAATGCTCTGGAAAAATGGCTTGTACAGATGACAGGGATTGAAAATCATGTCCATGTGTGCCAGAAAGCTCCTTACAGATCTCACATAAGCTGCAGAGATGCAGCCTGAATCTCTAGAAAGCAGACATTCCCTGCCACAATTTTAAAAAGAGGCACTTACCAAGCCTACATATTGTTCAGTCGCTACAAACACTTCTATTTTTTTCTTGATTTTGAAAAAGATATTTTGCTCATGCCATATTAGAATGACAATGGCATCTAAGTCAAGGCTAAGCCCACAGCAGAGTGATGAGCATCCTGTCTGAATGTGGTGTACATGTATATAGCCACAGCACAAAGCACTGTATTATTTTTGTACCTCCCCTGGATGCTAGCTGTAATCATCAAGCAATACTATATTCAACAGTAAAAATTAAGTATAAAAACACTTGTAGATTGCAATGTTGTATTAAAAAAAAAAAGGAAGAAGAAAGAAGAGAATAAGAATTAAATCCTTTCTTATATGTGTTGTACATTTTCTACACATGCACACATGGAAGTAGATACGGGCACAAACACCAGACATTGAATAGACTGTTTGATACTTAATCAGAATGCAGCTATTTAGATATTTGTTTGGTCTGTCTCTGGATTTTTCATTAAAAATATGTGGTTAACAGCAGCCAACCTGATTTGCATGTGTGTGTGTGTGTCTGATTTGTTCACTGCTATGCCTCCTGTGTCCTACATCTTAATCACATCCAGGCACCCGCCCCATTACATTACCAGAAAGGAAGTGATGGACATCCCTTGACTCTCTTCATGACCCTCTGATAATCCTGTTTCACACACAGGCTCCCTGCTGTATGAAACACAAAAGCTGCCACTGTAGTTCTTTACTTCCAGTCGATATTCTGACAGACTTGATCTAGCAAATTAGTATGCCGTGGTAGGGGCACGACAAAAGACCCTTTTGACACACTCTGAATCGATACAAAGGCCAACAGAGAGCCATTTCACCGTAGTTCTGTTATTTTTCCCCTTTTGATGACCCTTCTTCTCTTTTTTTTTTTTTTTTTTTTTAGCTTGTATGACCTTGTCAGATTTAAAAACATAATGTTAGAAAAGTCATCCTTGGACAGGAGAAGAAAAATCTAAACATGCAGAAATGCAAGCATACCAATGTAAAATTAAAATACAGATAGATCAGAGGAATAGAGATTTTCTTCTGTGAATTTGTTTGTCTTTCAAACTGCTTAAGCCCCTGCATGCATCCAATGTCAGAGTGTAGAATTAAACAGTGTTCTAGCCATGAATGCTGTGTTACATCTATTTATTTTTATTCTTTCTTTTTGAAAAAGATGAACTGCTTATCTTAGAATATTAAAAATGTATAACTTAGTCATATTTCTTGGTATTAAGGCAATAGCATCAAGTATTTTACAATCAAAATAATAGTCATATTTACTTAATTTCTAAGTGTTTATGCTGTGAAATTTAAATGAATTTATGCTGATATTTATTATACTATACAAAGTAAAATACTTTCCAGCATGTACCACATGTATAAAAAAAAACCTATAAAGAACATCTTATTTTGTATTTGAAAGTTTATCTGCAGACATTTCACTTGTTCAAAATTGTGATGTATTCACAGAGAAACCACAGAATTAATTGATTTGCATGTTTAAGCAATATTTTTGTATGTATTTCTCTACCTCTGCAAGAATTACTCATTTCAGAGCCACTCTAATTTAAATTAGGTTTACACCTTTACCAATATAATTTCTTTTATGGTGGCCCAATCTCTGTAACAGATTTACATTTCAGTCTTTAGGAAACATGAATAAATGAGGATGACAACTATTTATCTCATAATTGATACTTATGTGTGACTGTATCCAGGTACATACAAACACTAGAGCTTTCCCTTATCATAATTTTAAAGGTGTAATTATGTCATATTAAGTCCTAATTCCTGTAATTTACATGCTTTCTTATTGTTCTGAAAGAATGATCTATCCTCTTTAATGAAAAACAAGTACTCAGATATTCCATATTTTCTTTCTCATAGTAACAAACTAAAAAATACCTACTCAAACTCACTCTCTAAGCCTAATCTTTGAATTTTAAGTTTTCAAGCTGAAAGAAAACTTAAGTCAATAAAAATGAGACATTCCCAGCTTTAGAAAGCACTTTACTGTAGCTCACAAAGAAGTATTTTCCAAAAATACAGGTGCACAAATTACTCCTAGTGTTTGCTGTACAGTATGTACATTTGACCTCTGCTGCACTCCAGCATATTTCAACACATAAACCTTGTTCTCTCAAATAGAACTACTATATAAACACAAGAGATAAAGCGTATTGTGTAAGAAATTCAGGCCACTTCAGAAAACTCAGATTGATAACAGAGACAAAATTACACTAGCAGCTTTATCTAGCCCAGATTACCAGACTCAACCTCCTTCCAAAAAGCCCACAAAGCACAAGGTGACATATGCAGCTATCAGATGCCAGCGGCCCACAAAAAACTTTTACATCAACTCTGATCTCCACCAAGAGAACATTTTATTGAGAAATATGTCATATTTCACTGAGACAGAGAACTCTGTCCCAAGATGAATGTAACACAAATTTGCATGAAGCAAGAACTACCCTTGATCTTATCATAGTATATGTATGCACACGATCTTTGTGAAGTCCACATTTGCAGAGCAATAGTTTGCATTGCAACTCCAAGCCATTAAGACAGAGCACTGTCACTATGTACAGCCCTTCTCTGACATACATTAGTATTCTTCCTTCTAGGAAAAAAGCCCTATGGTATATGATAATTATTTTAAAAGAAGTTAGGCTAACAAGCTGCAGCATGACTTCATATCATGAGCAGCAATGGATGTATATCGCCATGGAAGCTGGGTGTTCCTTCTTTTCCCTCAGTAGATAACCAACCAAAACAAATACAACAGTCCTCCAGTTTGGCATAGCAAACTCAGCATGGTAAGTATGTGTCTCAAATAAAACACTTCTACTAGTAAAAATGACTTTTAAGAAACCTGGTTTGCAATTACATCTGCCTTTTTCTACCCAAGCAAAACCTGGGTTTATGGGCAGCTCAAATCTGAGACTTACAGTATGACAGGTACATTACTGGAGGCTGAAATGATCTGTAAGGAGGAAAGAAACAAAAGCAAAAGGTGAAGGGATTTCGCTGGCATTGCTTCCTCCCAGCCACACATGTTAGTGCATACTTTATTACAAAAATCCAATAAGGGACAGGCTACAACCACTCCTTTTGCTCACTACTTAACCATTTTCCTCAAAATTTGCCTCTAGTGTGGTATGGCTGGATCTGTTCAGCAAGGAAGGATACTGAAGTTCTAGTAAATTTAAATACATCTAGAACCTTTTTCTGGAACTAATACCAGCTGTAAAGGAATAACAAGACTCTGCAAGGTTCAATCCTCCTATACATCAGAAGGGAACGGTAACATCTAGACTAGGAAAGTTGCCTGGCCATTACTTCTGTATGAGGGAATTGTTGGGAAAGACTTTGTTGCCATGGGCTACAAGTATAAGAGGGACTCTTGTGACACATTGACAGCACAGGTGCTGCTGAGTTCCTGGGCCTACAAGTATTACTAGGCACTGTTTGATGGCGTAGATATCATCTTCTGCTCCCATAACTCAACTAATCCTAGCCTTTTCCACTTCATATTATACTTCCCGTGTGGCTCTCAGTGTCTATTCTTCCATGTTTCAGAATAAAAAGGGCCAATCTGCGTGGTTAAAAATGCATCTGTAGGTCTTACTGTAATTTATCAGGAGTTTCACTTCTCAGCAGCTGCACTCACTTCAGGACAGTCAGTTCTAATTTGTAGTTGCTTGAAATCAGAATCAGCCCACTATGCATTGACTAAACCTATCACTTGAACATCAATTTTTAACTTCTGTCAAGCAAACATAGACTCTATTTTGGCGTTTGTCTTCTCTTAGTCTAGTCATTGACCTCAAAGAGATCTTTATCAAAATAAAGATAGAAGGATTCAACCCAGGGAAAGTGAAACCTTTAATTTCATATATTGGAAAAAGGCAATGTGGTGTGCTACTCACCCATATATGCATTTTCAAATTAGTGTTACATATTTCTGCTTACTGTTTGCCTCATCTAATATACTATTACTACAATTTTTTATCTGTATGTTTATATTGCAGTCCTATCTACCCCTCCTAAGTACATCATAGTTTACATTTAGCATCATACCTGCAAAAGAGGAAAAGAAATCATTCCAGCTTAAATCTTTCCCTACTTGCAATACATTTTCCTACAGCTTCAGTAAATGAATCATGATGTTTATTTCATTCTAATCCAAGAATCTCAAGCAACTGACACAGTGTGTAGCCAGCTAAATGTCAACCTCTATTAATAGGAACATGTAAACATAATCCAATATTTAAAAAACAAACACTCAAGAACTGGTGTCTTGCTGTACCTCTAGAATCAGCTCCTCAGCTGGCATGAATCCACATGGCAGAAGCACTAAACTGTGGCACATTATGTGTCTGTCAATGAGGGTGGCAAAATTCAGTTTTTTAGTTGACAGTGGACCCAGTGTGCTTCACTAGAGCATGCAGATGAAAGCCTCAGGCTGGCCAGATGAAAGCAGGAAGATGTACGGTCAGAGCATCTTAAAAAACATATAGTGTTTAGTCCCTTCTGCCAGTCACTGAGTATGAGATTTAAGTAAGGATGAAATAGAATGACATAAAGTAAGCAAAGGGAAGGCAAGAGTGATGATTTCTTTACAGTTTATTCAAGGACTCTTGGCTGTTTTTTCATCACTTATACTTCAATTGAATCCTTGCCATTATCTAATTGTGTCAGAGCAGTTTGGATACTGGTAGCAAGACTGTATTTCTGAAATTATTCTTCTGCCCTATAATAAAATGAGAAAATATCTACTTTACCGTTCTAGAGAAACTGTTGAAATTCTACCAGGAAATGTCAGGAGCCAGCATACAGTTTTTCTCCCTACACTGAATAAAAACCATACCATTGGACTGGCTGAATTTGCACTGATTTGTACTGCCTCTGTGCTAAATGGCTGACCAGCGTCTCCCCTTCCATCACTTAATGGCCAGAGGTGACAACATCTGAGAGTGAAATCAAGCAAAAAGCTTTGTGAGAACAAGGCTTGGGAAGAAAATTGCAAACCTAAAGATGAATGGAAAGAAATGAAGTTTTCAGCTGAACTTGTTTGGTCAAATTAAACATTTCTCTTAAATGATGATTTCATGAAAAAATATCTTCCTCCCTTCACAATATTTTCCTCTCAATTGCTAGCAAACCCTACCTGCACCCTCCTCTCCCCCCAGCAAAATGAAAACAAATATGTAACTGGCTTCCTGTTCACTATATCTTAAAGAGTAACAAGAGAGAGAAAAATCAAGTGTTTGTTTTCACATCCTCAAAAACCAGAAGAAAATAAATAAATAAACAAAGAACCTTGAGATCCCTTTCAGGAAAAATAAACAAATCAACATTCCTTTCAGGTCACCTTTGAAACTTCAGACTGCCTTTTGTACTGAATTGTACTCATATTCTCTTACTAATCTCCTCACATATTACAAATTTCACAAGTGACTTGTGATGCCGAATTGCTATAGCTATTTGTACAATTCCCATGTTATTCATTGTTTGCTTGTTTGCTTTATCCAAATTGGAGAGAATGCACTTTTAAAGTAGCTGTCAAAGTGTGACTCATCTGGAAAGTCAGTAATTACTTTTCATGAAGTAATATGCCAGAACACACAGAACTCATAAGAATTGGACAAGGTATTGGGATACATGAACATAGATTCCTATTCACCACTTTTCACAGTTCAAATAATTGTAAAAACCTTTTTTGAGTATAGAAGCAAATGCATAAATTCACTCCTTAAGTGCAAAGGAAAAAGTACATTTTCCAGAATATATATATTTTTAAAAGAGCTTCCAAGGAAATATTGAAGGAAAAAACCTACATTTTAGGCGTATTTTGAAGTGTTTAATATTAAAATAGTTGCCTAAACCTTGCTCTCCTTTAGTTTTAGATTAAAACGAAACTGTATTAGAAGAATAACTTCTTTTAGCTTTTATTAAGAAAAATATCAGAATAATATAGACAGAGATGACATCGAAAGAACAGAGAATTGATAGCTTTAGTCCTTATCTTTTATCTAAAGCATTCACAGTTTCCAGTTATAACACCTTAGCTCTAGAGTTCAGCTGTAGACCAAAAAGCCCTAGAACATCTATCACTAGGGAGCAACACAGCCTTGCTTCCAAAAGGAAATAACAAATATATGAGTCTTTTCTTGTCATCTGTACCTTTAAACACAACCTTGGGATAGGTGTGGTAACCCATTCTGATAGTTTTAGAAATAAATAGAAAATAGAAGACACATATTTACTCTCAAACAAAAATGATCGGTTTCATTATAACTTGACCCAATAAACAAACAAATTGCATTTTGCCTCAGTGGACTGGCAATGGAAAAGTGGACCTGTTCAGCTAAGGTTTTGTTGTAACATGTAATATGCATCACAGGGGGAAGTCTTAATGGGTATTTAGGGGGACATGACAACCCCATTAGGTTCCCTGATAAATCTGCCCTGCAGTAAATGACTATCCTCACCATGGAGATTTCATGACTGAGCACAACAGCAAAAGAGAAGGAAAAAGAAAGTTATGGACAGGGACAGTATCTGTGAAAGTTATAATAAATCAGAAGGTTTGTTTGTATGGGGTGGGAAGTCCACTGGAAATTACCAGCTTTTAAACTTTTAATTATTTTCTTTATTATTAAAACAGAACAGTTTTTGACAATGCAATAGCCCAAACTTCTCATCAGTTATCTGAGCATGACTTTCTTTGAAATTTTTCTAATTCAGAAGCACTTGAGATACTGAATATTCTCAAGCATGCGGCATTAAAAACCTGAAGAGTATAACTAAGGGCCAAGTGCTTTCCAAAAATAATAATTTTCTTTCATTTATCTCCACTGTGTTAAATCTCTCCAAATATGGCTGCATTTGTTTGTATAATTATACAGTTTTTATTTCCCAGAAGAGGATATTTTGCACCTATGGGCAGTGTGTCTGTTTATATATCTACACTGATGCTTCTGATCTTTAAATCTCTGCCTATCACTTGCCTATATTACTTCTTTTCTTCTTCCTCTCTGTCCTTGAGCAATCAGGTCAATAGCTACAGCCCAGCTTGGCAGCTGTTAGAGCAAGATGTCAAATGTTGAAATATATATTCTTCCTGCAATGGCATCATGGCCTGTGGCTAGTCCTTTGTATGGATTCACTGCCAGCAATGTGCTGTGTTCAGTGCTGAGTGCTTGCGGGTGTAGAACTGCCTGTAGGGTTATATCAAAGTCACACTTATGTAGCTGACTATGTTGCTTTCACTCCTTAGATGGCATCATCTTCTGGCACTGATTTAGTGGCAAAATATTTTCTTGTATCCATTTTTATGCTGTGTACCAAACCATCTCACAACCCTCATCAACTTATCCCTTGGAATTAGTCTTGCATTATTCCATTCCCTTCTTGTGAAGAAAATGTTATTAAACCTGGAATTATATAAATCAAACAAATAGAAAAAAATTAAGCTCATTTTTAAATTAAATTCAAATTAAAATTGAATATGTATACTTAGAGTTTTAGTCATTGTCTTCATACAGACACCTATTCCTTTTGTTCAAATATTTTTGTCTTTGATGTATAATTAAGCAACCAATCTTACTTTGGCCACTCAAAAGTGATTTATCCATCCAGACAGCTGAGCTAAGGTTCACAAAGTCTAATCCACATTTGCTAAAATTCTAGGAGCAAAACTATTTTTTTGTCATAAATACTCCCAGAAGCATATTAATCATTGACAATAATCTTCACAAAAGGCATGAAAATTTTGACCAAATTCCACTTCATTTTTTTAAAGAACCTAAAAAATTATCAGGTTATTTTCCCTCAGAATCATTCAGAAATTATGTAAATATTAATAGGGCTAGAGTTTTTGTGAATTCTGTTTTGAAAAATTTTGTTTTGGAAATGTCTCTGTACCTACAAGGGAATAAGGAAGGTTCAGTGAAATACTCCATTCACTATTGTATTTGGAAAATCTTCATTCATGTGCACAGACATTACTAGGAAATATCACAATAAGCAAGATAAATCAGTAAAACCAAAAATTCTCAATTTACTTCTATTTTGGTAAAATTCATACCTGAGTGCACAGAACACCTTTTTATTACTGAGATATTTTACCTATTGTAATAATTTGAACCAATGTAAAGCTTTGATGCAGAAATTGCATTGTATTCTGGTGCACACTAATAAATTCAGTCATGTATTCTGTGAATCCCGGTATATGTACTCCACAACATATCAAAAAAATTAATACATATAATTTTTATTAATTATTTATACACATATTTGGGTCCATTCTGAACTACCAGTATTCTCCCCACAGACAATTTCACTCAGTCAAAATTTAGCCCTTTATTCTTTTAGTGGTCTGTGTGTATCCCTACATGGAACTTGCTTTATGCATCTCATTAATAGGGGTAATAGAGGAAAACAAATGTCCAACAAGCAAATTTGCTAATAATATATTCATTTAATACCCCCATGAATGTTAAAACTGCTGAAATCAACTAATTTACAAATAAAATACAAAACATGGCAGTGAAGTATTTTATTCTCTTCTAGAAGCAAAAATAGCTTGGACGTTTTTATATTTCATCTCGAAATGCTACCATAGGGATCTGACCTAGATTTAAACTCTTATCTCCAGAGATGAAAGATCTCCACATTAATCTACTGTTTCTTGAACACGTGGCTTTACATGCATCAGGAGGGGGGCAGCTCATGAAGTTGAACTTCAGCTGCTTATCTTTTGCTCTTCACTAGAACAGGACAGTGAAATGATCCCTCTCCTTTCTCATCCCATCCCCCAAAACAGGAAAAAAAAAAAGAAAGAAGCTTAATCCTTTCTGGTACAAATTTCCCTAATATTCAATAATCACTCCCTGTCTCCTTCCCTGTGGGAGACTTCTGGTAACATCTGTGCCGGCATATGTTAGACATCTCTGAGTGGGTCACTACCTCATTTGGTCACCGACTCCTTTATCACCTAGAGAGACAGCAACATCCCTCCACAACACAGTGCTCCACAAGCCACAGCACTGTCATGTCTCTCTCAATAAACTTGGTTCAGTAAACTTTAACCCATTCTCTGTACACTTTAACCCACTAACTGCGCTTAACCCACTCTTAACTGAATCCTTTTCACAGTGGGGTTAATAGGAGTGAAAGAAGCTCTATCATGGATATCGCTTTAAAACAAGCCCTCTGATGCTAATTTCAGACCTGTACCTAAGAGGAAAGGAAGAAAAAACCCAGGTCCTTATAGTTCACTTAATGTGCTTTAAATGCTTTGTATAATACATATGTAATTTGCAAATAGGTGGTATTTCAAATCTCACTTGTGATTCTCTTCTTTTAAGGTAGAACTAGGCTAATGTAAAATTTTGCTTTTTGCACTGGTCAGAAAAACTGTCAAATAACTGAATATGGGGTTCAACAGTCAGTTCAGCTTTATCAAATATTGAAATAGCTTTCTCTAGGCTGGTTTACCTAGAATTTAAATATTATCTAAAATGGGAGTTTCTAGGCCTTGAAGTATAATTCCTAATTAAAAAAAGGAAACTAAATAAACACCCTCTGAAACTGTACCATATGTTGCTAAAGCTCCCTCCACTTCATTCGTCATCAGTTCCTCCGCACAAGAGCTAGCCCTTCACTGCCCTCTGAACAAATTATCAGGCAGATTAAAGAAATGCTGATCTAAGAACTCAGTTCTCTTCTATATGATGATGCACTATGAGATGACTAAAAATTTTTTGAGTCATAAAGGCTGATGCACTTATAGACATGATAATGATCAAAAAGTTTTTGAAGTGCATTATGTTCATGCTGTTGGGTTTAAACGTAATCAATCATTATTATAATAGCCAGCATTGTAAAACCTTCTTCCTCTCTGAAATCTCTGGATTACTAAATCTGTATTAGGAGACCAGAAATGGTGATTTCATGCATTATTTTTTTAACAGAATGATTCTTATAAGATGGCAAAAAGTGGAAGAGAAAGATTGTTCTTGGTTATTATGGTGTAAGTTCAGAGTCATAGCAGAATAGTTGCAAATAGAATACGGCCTAAAGTGTTTAAAATATATAGTCCTTGTTAAGATTCAGACATTGAAGGACAACTGAGCTCATGGGTACCAGAATACTGCTGATTTTAGAAACCTGAGACAACAGGGGTTAATCCTGGAAAATCTAATAGATCTGTATGTGTAGTAGTAGCATGAACAGTGCTACTGTAATTGCATTTTCTTTCTTTCTTGTTAGATAGAAAATAATCAATATCCAAGGAGAAGCTGAATAAGAAATTTTCAATGATTTGTAGTGCTATTTGACAGGGTATGACTTTTTTGACTCTTAAGTCAATTGCCTGATTTAAAATTATTTCTGAACTATTTTCTATAGTACGCATTAAAATTTGCCTGAGAAGGGACTGTCAAGCAAAGGATATTTCATAGTGTTTTCAGGAGCATGTTTGAATAATCATGCTGAATTTCTTTTTGCTACTGAGTACCTTAATAAAGAATCAATACTGCAGCAGGCCCCAGAGGAGTGAATCTCCACGCAGTCTTTTATGTGGTTCAGCTGACACCGAGAATATCGTGTAAAGATGTGCACAAGCATTTCAGCAGACTTGTCCTCTTACTGATTAGACCTAGGGAGATATTTGATTACTGAATAGATGGGCAACATGCTTTGCCATCTATTCCCAATTTAATTAGCAATTTCGTTACACTGTGACTGACAAGTTATTAGGGTTTTGCATTTGAAGGATAAAGTACGAAGTGAAATAAAAAAAAAAATTAGAGAATAAGAATGAAACGCTGGAGAATAATATTCTCTTATCTTTACAATTGTGGAGTACTGTGGTGGCAATCATATCTGATGAGAAGAGGTTTTGAGTGAAGACGTGTCCTAACTATTTTCACAAAAAGATTTGAGTTACCATTTATGTACAAGATTTGGTTTATATCTGTGCTCTACCCTTGCGTAAATCCACACAAACTCAACAGGAGTACTAAAAGATAAATTATTGAAAATTAGTTTACATAGTTTTAACTGTACCTTGTCTGCTCTACCTTTCAAACCCTAAACTGAATATTTGTCTGCATATATTGGTGTTTATAATCTAAGAGAGTTGTGTAATCTAAAGGACTGATCAGACAGCAGTTGGTGGGGTATCAGAGTATGAAATAAAATAGAAAAAGTTTTCATTCTATGATTCTTTAAAACATCCTTCTTTTTTCCCAAGATTGGACATACAGGAGAATATAGGTCAGAACAGGGAAAATGTGGAGAGGCTAATGTAGGAAAGAAGGTCTGTTTTTATGTAGCTATTTTAATGTGATAGGAATACAGCTGCAGCTCCTGCCTCTGACTCTGTGGGACATCTAAGGCAAATACAGGGAGGTAGGACAAATGCTGATCTGGCTGAACACTGATTCCACCAAAAAAGAACTAAATGCACGTTGGACTAAACAGTCTGAATTTATCAAGAGTGTCTCGCCAAAATGGAGATGAAAGGGATAATTTCATAGAGTTTTTCTGTATTGAATTGCAGAATTGTGTAAATGTTCACATGGGCATAAGTAAGACCTGCAGGCATCATATATTCAGATCCTTTATTGAATTTTCCTCTAGCAGTAGATCATATAGATTACCAAATTTATGTAATAGAGACTTTTATTTTAATACTTTATTAGAAAACTATATATAATGAGCAACTAATTTTTGTCAAATATTTCAGTGCTCTTTTCAAAAAAACCCAGTGTCCATATATGAAGAAAAAATATTTCTGATTTCCATGTTAAATTTCTGCTATAAGTAGGGATATTGCTCTTGGTCACAAATATTATTTTCGTGTATTTTGGGATCAAGATCTGGGCCTTCCAAACTTTCTCTTTACTTTAAGAATAAATTAACTCATAAAAATTTATTGTTTAGTGTAGATGTCTAAGAAAGGGATTACTGTTATGAGTACTTCCTTTCATGATACTGATGCTGTAGATTTCTACCCAATGTCTATTTTATATACTCTGATGCTGCTCTAGAATTTGTTGTTCACTAAGTAACACCAAAAAAAAAAAAATCCAAGAAGTAGAAAATCAAGATCATTTTTGTTCCTCACAGCTTTTTATTAAATGATTCACTAACAGAAGAAAATATATTAAGAGTACAATTAAAAATTCTTTTAATTCCTGAGGAAGATTTTTTTTAAAATTTACCACACTTTTATCATATACTCCAGAAGAGTTTAGTATTTAATTTCCAATCCACCTCCCAGCTGGCAGAAAAATTTTGCCTCTTTTGATTTGTACTCATTAAGAGATAGGAGTGACCACTTGCTCTGGGTGATGCAGTAACAACAGAAGCAACCTTCAAAATGTATCATTTTAGAACTGAGGGCTGGAAGGAGTTATTACATTCAAAAGAGGATTTTTTCATTTAGTATATAACTTTGAGAAAGAGTCTAATACTTATACTAAAATATAAATTTTTGTAACACATTAGTCATAATATTGGACCACTGTATGACATGACATTTCTAACATTTCAGTGAAATTGTAAATGTTCTTATCATGAAAGAAAAATGTAAAGAGAATATGAGGGTCATAGTATTTGAACACATGGTGTCTTCCCACTGAAATCCATAGGAAAGCTTTGTTGAATTTAGAGAGTTAGATTGTGTCTAAAAATTCATGGTGTACAACCATGAGCCAAATGGTTGATGCAGACTGGAAGCAGTAAAACATGGATAGAAGTGACTGTTGAAGGCTACTTCTACTGCTACCACCTCCCAGGAATCTCACTGCCAGGTCATCTTGGCACACTTCCTATCTCACACCCACTCCTGCTCACATTCTTATTCCTCTCTTAGTCCCCAGCCTCAGCTCAGCTCCCACACTCACCACTCCAGCCAAGGGCTGTCTATTACTGCTTTGTGAGTAGTAATAGAGAATTGTTGAGAACACCCTCATACCACATGTCTATGGTCTCCTTTAAAGCACTGTAAAACTGGCTAATGCAGAACCCTGCTGTTTTCAGGGCAGGGTCAGCAGAGCTTTGCACCACCTGTATGTTTCCTGCTATGGCTCATACTCCACCTGTGGTAACCAATCTTGCACTACAAGACTCTGTCTCATAAAGGTCCATAAATCTCTGTAAAGTCAAGGGATTCAGGTCAAGAGCAGTTAAAAAGATATGTCCGTGTGCAGAAGAGACCTCCAATTTTAGAGTCTGGTTTGAGGTCTGGCTTGTTTTTAAGACTGCTTGAAAGCTGAAATTTGAGTGGAAGATTCCCCAATGTAAGGATGCAGCCATTCTTGACTACCTGTACCTTCCAACTATGAAATAATAAGGCTTTCAGCTTAGCAAATACTTAAAAATTACATTCTACTCACCAGCTTGAAAATGCATTACATTTTTCTTGTTAAGGCCACGTTGTTTTGTTAGAGGTGGTTTTCCATTTCTGCTGTCACTCTTAAAACTTTGCTGCAATGCTACACTGTGACTCAGATGACCCAAATGAGAACAACGAGAGAGAAAGCTGTTTTTCAGAAGCCATATAACGCAGGAAAGTGGAATAGCTTCTTCAACACTATGCCAGTGAATTCATATTATTTTCCTGCCAAGTTTGTGACATTGCATTCTCATATACCCTGTGGATAAAATATGTCAGAGTTCTTAACTGTGTATATGGATATGCATATGCATATATATATATGTGTATATGTATATTTTTGGATGTTACGTGCTTTTTTCTTCTGCGTTTTCATGTCTGTGCTTATGTATTTTCACGTAAGCAATTTTAATTTCTCCATTCAGCATTGAAACACAGAGGTTTCTCAGGAATTGCAGTCTTGTCCAAAATGCAGAATGGTGCCAAGAATACTTTGTTTGTTTGTTTGCAGTAAGTTATAGCAAGGTGACGGTGTGCAGTTCCTACTCGGGTACATGCAGAACTTCCATGTAAAGTGATAGGCGCTAAAGCCGTGCCAACTCTGGGTATGCATGCTGTAATGTTACATCTTAAACCAGGATCATAAGATGCTTAACAGGAACACCCGAAAGTTGAGAAATGCTCAATAAAAAATTGTCACTGCTGCCTACATTCAGAATAATTTTTATTTTCTCAAATCTGAAACACCACAAAACAGAACAAAAAAAGCCTAATTCTGCAAGCTTACCACACAAGATCTTCCTGGTTAAATGGTTCAATACGACACAGCTTCACTTCAGTATTATTGACAAAAGAGTGCATTCATCAATAAATATGTCATCTCTTCTGCTTCGTGATTCTACTTTGTCTGTAAACATTCAGTCTTCTGAATAAACATACCTACTGAGGGACTCTATTAGTTCTGCATTCAAAAGATAATCATTAATCATAGGCAAAATTTGCTTAGAAATGCATAATCTCTTAAGATTAATACTAAAGTGAATCTTAAAAGTTAGGTTAATTGATGCCATTAAATCATACATATTAAAATTACATAGTTATTATTTTTTAATTTTTTATTTATCATTAATGTCACAAAATGGTAGCCAGAGGAGTAGGCAGTTCTTTTACCAGGTTCTCCCAGTCTGAAAAAAACCCAAATGTGAACAGGGTAGAGGGGCAGCATACTGGTAATAATGCATTAGGAGAGTTTTTTCCTTCTGTTACCCTCAAGTTCAGTAGCAGGATATGTAGTATTGGTTATTCATCCAATTTCTTCCTCAGCAGAAGTAAGTTTGAAGGAAGAATCTGAGTCATGAGAGGTTTGCAGTCTGATGGAGGCTTGTCAAAGGTACTGTTTTTGTGGGAGACACCTGGCACCACTAACAAAGCAAAGTTCAGAATGAAGTTCAAACTGGACTTGTATTTCATATGCAAACTTCAGATAATTCTTATTCTTCATTGGGTCTTATTTATAATAGAAGGAAGGATTGGGAAACTTAATCCTTTCAGTTAGTAGCTCCAATTACACTGTAATATAACTCACACTGAAAACCAGAACTGACATCTTCCTCATTTCTGTGTAGCTAACTTATATTCATGTATTGGAAATAGTGCATGTAGCAAAGATTATGTGAACTAAAATTAATTTTCATGAACATGTGTCTTAGGCCATTTTCATTAATTGTAGGCATGTACATCACTTTCTTATATAAAAATAAACTGACTTTGTTAAGTATCTCAAATATGGCTTAGCTTTTGAAAAACACACAAACTATATTTTTGCTAATTTTAGCGGGACAGATATTATAGTTAAAGTTGTCTATATCTTAGATTTTCTCTCTCAGTTATATACATGTATATGCAAACACAGAGAAGTAGAAGAGAGACAGGGAGGGAGGGACAGAGAAAGAGAAAACATCTCTTACTATCTTGATCAATATGTAAAAACTTGCCACTACCTGTACTAAGTCAGCATAAGACTGATCTTGTCTCTAATGTCAAAATTTGTCCCCTCATTTTTCACAGCAATGCATCAGATGGACTAATGCACTTGTCTCTGGGACAACACTTTTTTTTCTTTTGAGAGTATTTGTAATGGTGATGGAAGATGACATTGAGGCTTTATGGATGAATTTGAACTTCCTGGAAAGGGTGAATAAGAGCTGATCAGAGACATCCTATAAAATTGCATTGTTCAAGTCACAGAGAATGGGTGAAAAATCTGTTTTACCTTGCAGGGAAATTCTGGTTTTGATGACTGATTTGAAGCCTGAGTAACTAGCAATTAGTAAAATCAAAGGCTCTTTGTTAAAAAAAAAAAAAAGGAAGTTGAATTATGAAAATGGAAGACCATAATTATCTGCTAATAATTCCCAAGTTTAAAAATGTAGCTGGTGATTTAAGGTAGTCATATTTTGATATATGTTTTAGTTGGAGGTAATTTAAAAAAAAAAATAAAACCACCATAGTGCCATTACCTTTTGAAAGTCTGATTTTTCTGTACTTTAAGGGTCCTTTTCCTTCTCAGTTTTAAAATATGCATTGTCTGGACAGAATAAAAAAGCCTTAGAACCAGAGCAAACCACGCTGCTTTCAGAAGATCATTACTAACCAGATTATAGTAATGATGGACACTAGGGACTCAGTTGTGAGTCTACTTACACATTTTCACAGATAGATTAAAGATGTAAAGAGCAACTTTTTCACAAGTTACTAATATCTGTTAAGCATACATGTAACCTGCAGCAGAAAACCAGCTGCCACACAGTTATGTCTCCTCTCGACTATGCAACGTGTTGGAAAGTACAGAAAGGCTGGGGAAAGACAATCTTGGCATTGTTGAGACTAAACAGAGCTACAAGAAGCTGGCAATCAGCATTTCATTCTCTTTGAGACCTCAGAAAAGAAGTAGGTGCTATTGTTGGCATTGTGGGGACCAAGCATTGCTAGGATAACCATTCCTGTTTGCTGACCAGCACCTTGATCATTCAGTGGTGCCTCTGGAAGTTTAGCTGGAGAATAGGGAATTGTGCATGAGCTGTACAAAACATGATGGAGAAGCTGCATGCACGGGCTTATGCAGGCACGTGGGACATGGGCAGGTGCATGGTAGCGCAGGGAAGCAGATGAGCTGGGAAGAGGTTTACTCTTCACGGCATTTAGCCCAATATACATTCGTGCATTTTCAGTGAGAAGGAGAGTTCTGACTGCCTGCTTTTAGAAACACAGGTAGTTTCTTCACAGCAAGCCACGATTTTTAATCCCATGTTTCTCTTTTTTTCCTTAAATATCTGTTTTCCCTTTTGTGGCAAAAGGCCTCGTTTTGTACAGTAATAATGATTCTCTTAGGATAGCTGCTTTTTGGAGGAGGATTTGAAAGTGTAAGACTGGTATGATTTTGGCAGTAAAATTGCCAGGAACTACATAAAATAAAGGCAACAATATCAATAAAAAAAGATGAAAGAAAGCAGAAAAACCTTCATCTGGGGTAGAAGTGCAGGCCTGAGTCTGGGGCTGAGGAGAAAGAGTTTTCTGTGCCAACATCTTACAGGATTGGTCCCAAATTTAGCCTACAGCAAATCTTGTCATAAAAGTGACTTTGTAACAGGCATTTGTTATTCCACTATTTACAGCAATTGCCTTAGGGTAATTTGAGCGTTTCAGCTCCTGGAAAAATAGCTAACATGATATAATATGTATTTATTAACAGACAAACATTGTAAATTGTTGATATTTCCATGTTTCAAGACAATTGTTAAAAGTGAAACAACAAGGCAGTCTTGTCTTACTTCTGACAGTTTCAGCTCCTGGCACACTAACTCTTGTTTGATAAGCTGTGTTCATTCCATATTTGTGTAATACCCTGGAAGAAATTAGGTTGCAATGAAGTCCGTTTTTGTCACTGCATGTAGCAATGAATATCACACCCAGCAGGGTACAGTGGCACCTGGCTGTCCAGACCCAGTGTAGCACAAAGCCATCTGGGGGTAATTACAACAAGGTATTCTTTAAAGACCAGATGGGACCAAGGAACAGAAGCCCCTATCCCTCCCAGTCATTTACAACATAATTCCTTTCAATGATATACTTAATCCTCCCACCAGCTACGCTTTTCAGCTTGCTGTTGTCACTGTTCCTTTATGTTAATTCACTTGAGAGACACAGAAAGGGAGAGAGAGCGGAGAGGGAGAGCGAGCCACCGGTGCCTCAAGGGGCTGAAAGAAATTATTCATCCTTAAATTGTTTCCACTACACCAAGTACAGTAACAGTTGTGGTTTTTTTTTTTTTAAAGTGGGCTGAAATTATCCTAAAGAAGGTCAATGCTATAGCCCTGTGCAACACCAGCTGAGTTTTATTCAGCCACCTGTTAGATAGGAGTGTTCTGCACATGCTCATGATGCATTTAACCAGTTTAAAGGGTCCTTTTATTGACTAGCAGCCTCCCTGCATTCAAAGTGCTCAAGCCATGGCCCTGCTTTGTGATCATATGTGGCACATAAGACTTAATTCAATTATGTTGTAAGCCTATCCAGTTTGTATCAGTGCCCTTTCACTTTTGTGTCATTTGTCTTGTATCTTGTAAAGAGTTGGAAGTTTTTTTGTGGTTTTTTTTTGTTTTGTTTTGTTTTGCTTGTTTTGTTTTGGGGGTTTTTTGGAGG
The DNA here is from genome assembly GCF_003945725.1 of Corapipo altera. Taxonomy (NCBI): domain Eukaryota; kingdom Metazoa; phylum Chordata; class Aves; order Passeriformes; family Pipridae; genus Corapipo; species Corapipo altera. The sequence goes on from NW_020884875.1 coordinate 3,767,701, forward strand.
AAAAGCCATGCACTGGATGAAAATTGCCTTTATTTCATCATTCGGGTTTGCACTGCAGATGTACAGGCTACAATTTAAGAAAAACACAAAAAAGTATTTTTATTAATACAAAAGTAACAGAACAAAAGAAGAGGTCTTCTACAATTTTAAAATCAAAGATACACCCATACATATAAAGAAGGTCAGGCAGACAGCCCAAACATATTTCAAATAAGAAACAAATAGAGAGATGAATAAAGAGAGAAAAATAAGCAAATGTATTTAATAGTTTTAAAATTACAAACCACAAAGGTCTGGATATTGCTATCTTTCTTTACAAGTTGTTTATTGGTTTTAAAGAAACTGTACAGGAGGTGACTTCTCAACAGGAGTAAACTTCAAAATATTTTGGCCTTGCTTATGTTGCTATATGGCCTCTGAACTCACGATCAATGTGCAAGTAAATTGAAAATTTTCAAATAAAGGGTTTTTGAAAAGTACGCAGCAAGTTATTGCTACTATTTAGTAAATCTGTATGAATACTGTAAATGAGATAAGAAGATGTCTTTTGACCTTGAGTTACTTTGGTGTGACAGTCTTGAAGTTCAACATCATATTATCATCAGGTTTACTTTCAGTCACTTTTCCAAAATTCTTAACAAAAATCTTTAAGGAAGTACAAATCCTGACATTTCAACAAGCCATGAAGCATGTCCTTATGGTCATTTAAAATATCTTCAAATGCATAAAAATCTGTCTTTCACTGAAGAACCTGCAGAGGAAGCTTTCTGTATACAGAGATAACAAACACAAACTGAAATCACACTGTGAATACAGTACCAAGAAGAGTGGCACAGGTAGAAGGGAGATTGAGTTGTTTTTAAAATTTGGTTTATATAGACTAAATTAATTTTTGCTGGAAGCTGAAATCAATAAAAATAATGTGAAATTGTGAAATGTATCTTTTACCTTATTATAATGCTTTTTACATTAAACATGGATGATGTGAAACCACAGTTATAAAATCCTATCTGTACTGAAGATGTGTGTGTGGATTCCATCATAGGAATAGATAAACATATCTTTGTTAGACTGGGATAAATATTCATTGATATCTCTTCCCTCTCCTTTTTCCACAGAGCAAAAGTCAGAGAAAGGGCAGTAGTGCCAAGTTACTTACCAGTCTGCATGGTAAATAGGTATCAGTTGCTGATGTATCAGCCTCAGCACTGAAACACCCTGACCATGAAAGACCTTTCATTTTCTGCCTTCGTAATAGCTTTCCTCCAAGTCCTTAAAAGAACTTGTCATGACTGTGAACAACTTATATCTTGCATTTGATGCTTTTCTGACTAACATTACCCACAAATGGATTGTTGTTTTGATAATTTTCTTCCACTAGTCTTAAAGATTTGAGAAAGATTTTTAAAAGATTCCTGAATAGCTTAACTGAATTAGGAAGATGGATAAATTGTCTGTAGAATACTAACCACCTAGTTTCATGTGGGATCTCTTAGTAGCATGTGAATCCCACAGACATAGACCGCAACTGTATTTCTAGCTCCTCATCAAATAATGCAGCCTTTATTATGGAAAAGAGGTCCTGAAGGAAGAACTGGAGTATTTAATTTTTTACAAAAAAATGAAGAGATAATTACTAAGAAAAACATACAGCAAAGTATTTAAAATATGATTTTACATATGTGAAGACTTACATGGATCTCAGCATTAGAATGAAGCTGATCCTTCCTCTCTTTCAAAAGTGACTGCCATGAAACTGTTAGATTCCGATTTCAGCCTAATATCCTCCCTACCAAGAAAACATATATATTTACTTAATAAATTCTTGAATTATATATAAAGAACCTGGGAAATCAAGTTGTACAGAAATCAACTTAGTAATATCCAAATACCAACACTTGCAGCTTTAAGCCAGGTTTCAGGGAAGTTGATAGAAAAAAAGGACTGTGCTAATAACTTGCCACCTTGTTTCTATTCTACTATATCACTTCTCTAATGATGATGGTGACTGATAGGTGACTGAGTAGGTCACATTTATGCATATAATTCCCAGCAATACCTCTGAACGAAACTGTTCATGTATATGAGTAAATTTTTTACCGATAGCAATCACATATTCTTGATCACAGTGAACTGCTATATCTCAAAAATGCTTACTTTTTAACAAATTGCAAACAATAACAATACACCTCATGTCAAAAATCACAGCTATATATATAAAAGATAGACTAATGTAATAACCTTCCTTATCATCTTCCCAATCCCTAGAGACTTAGAGAAATAACTTGTGATTATTTGCTTAAATAAAAGGGTGTGCCAGTTGATTTAATCCAAATAAAACTTACACTTGAATCTATCTAGTCTACAGCACAACTCAGTCCCCTTTAAAATGCAAACTATTCCAGTGCAATCTCTGACTTCTGTATCTACCCTGATGTTCACTTCTCTGTTTTTTTGCATTTTGATTATTTCAGTTCAGTTTCCTATGACCTTCGGTTTGCCTAGAAGTGCCTTTGTAAAGCAGAGTATTGGTGAAAGTCTTTAAATCATTTGGTATTCCTGGTACCTTGGTTGTGATACCAGGAAATACTGTGCTATCTCAGATATGCTACCCTTGCACCATAGGAGACTAGGTTGCTAGTGCTGGACTAGTGCTAGAAAGTCCCATTTTCATGCATCATAGGAAAACTTAGTGGGAAAACAGTCATAAAATAATGAAGGAAAAAAATAAGAGAGTTCAGAACTACTGAGAAAGGATGTCTGTGTTCAGTTTCATGCAAAAAAAAGCAACTCTTTATCTTTTGCATTTAGAGTGAAGTTATACTTAAATAAAACCCCTGAACGTGACTTTAGAAAGGTGTCCTCTCCTCTTAGTATCAACAAGGAGCTTTTCTCTCCTTTCTTTTGAAAAGATATGGAGACGAAAGAGGTTGTGAATCCCTTTCCCCCTCATCATCCCCTCCTTCTCTTCTAAAGGAGTGGTGTTTTAATGGAAGGTTGCTCTGAGGTCTCCATGCAACCTTCTCTTCTCTGAGCTGCATAGCCCCAACTTTCTCAGCCTGTCTTTGTAGGGGAGGTGCTTCAGTCCTCTTATCATTGTGACCTCCTCTGGACTTGCTTCAACAGTTCCATGTCCTTCTTATGTTGGGGTACAGACCAGAGCTGGAGGCAGCACTCCAGGTGGGTTCTCACAAGAGCAGAGTAGAGGGGTAGAATCACCTCACTCAATTGCTGACCATGGTCCTTTTGATGCAGCCCAGGATTTCATTGGCTTTCTGGGCTGTAAGGACACATTGTCAGCTTGTGTTGAGTTTTACATCAACCATCTCTCATAAGTCTTTCTCTGTCCCTGGAGGTTTTTAAGATGAGGCTGGACATGGCACTTAGTGCCATGGTCTAGCAACTGTGGTGGTAGTGGATCAAGGGTTGGACTTGATGATCTCAGAGGTCCTTTCCAATCAGTCTGATTCTACGATTCTATGATTCTTTCTCAATCACTTCTCCACCCAACCTGCATGTGTGTCTATGATTGCCACAATCTATGTAAAGGACCTTGCACTATGTTTTGTTGAACTTCATGAGGTTTGCATTCGCCCACCTCTTCAGCCTGTCAAGGTCCCTCTGGAGGGCATCCTTCCCTGCAGCATGTTGACCACGTCACAAAGCTTGGTGTTATCAGCAAATTTGTTGAGGGTGTGCTTGATCCCACAGTCCATGTCATCAACAGAAATGTTGAACAGGATTGGCCTCAGTATCGATCCCTGAGGAACATCACTCATCATTGGTCTCCATGTGGACAATAAGCCACTGACCATGACTCTTTTTGCTGCCATCCAGTCAATTCTTTATCCACCAAGTAGTCCACCCATCAAATCCTTGTCTCTTCAATTTAGAGAGAAGGATGTCATGTGGGACAGTGTCAAATGCCTTGTATAAGTCCAGATAGACTATGTCAGTTGTTCTGCCCCTGTCCATCAACACTGTAGACTAATCATAGAAGGTCACCAGATATATTAGGCATAGTTTCCACTTTGTAAAACCACGTTGGCTGTTACCTCTTTGTTTTCTATGCACTTTAACATAGTTTCTTGAGAATCTGCTCCACGATCTTGCCCGGCACAGAGGTGAGACTGACTGATCTTAGTTCTCCAGATCTTCCGCTTTTCTCTTTTTAAAAATTGGGATTATATTTCCCTTTTTCCAGTTACCAGGGACTTTATCTGACTGATATGATTTTTCAAAAATAATGAATAGTGGTTTAGCAATGTCAGTTCCCTCAGGACCTGTAGATGAATCTTATTGGGTCCCATGGACTTGTGCACATTCAGATTCCTTAGATGGTCTCAGACTTTATCCTCTCCTAAAGTGGGTTTAGGGTCTTCATTCTTCCAGGCCCTCTGTTTGCCTTTCTGAACTTTTGTGACCTGGTTGCAGCACTTTGAAACAGACCATCACTACACTGGTCATTCTGAAGTCATCAAAGAAGATGAAGACAGAAAAAGCCGCTACTAATCTGGAGTGATTCTGACTGTTTTTCATGTGAATATTTCCACATTTTAAAAGGCAAGTGATGAGATAGATGCTCTAATGACCATGTTATATGGGAACTAAAGAGAAAAGTTTCTGATAGCTCTTTTCCACTCAGTTCTTTGCAGAAATATTTTGTCTGGGTTCTACTTTCTAGATTGGGGGATATCTCCTTAGTTTAATATGGAGAAAATTGGTTTTTATTTTCAGAGACAGGACATGTCAGTTTAGGAATTATCAGAATACCTCCGTTTCTCTAGGGTTTGTTTTTTTTCAGCTCCTTTTTGGCAGTAGACATTTTTAGCTTTGAAGATGGAAGCCGAGTGTAAAGAAATGCTTTCAGTCTGAGAACTATTGAGATGCAAGGATGTCATGGAATAAAACTCAGAAGTCATAAAGACAGCAGTTAGTTACAGAGTTAGATTTGACATGTTCATCTGTGTAGAGAGAAAAACATATAAAATGGGAATAGGGTGAGAAAGCAAGTCAGTAGTTTCTTTGCTGACTTGACTGGGGCTTTTTTTTACATTGCATAGCGCCCTGAATTGAATTTAATGTTAGTACTGCTTGGTTAGCTAGATCCCTGTCTTGGTGAATCAATTCATACTTGTAGCTTACTTGGTAGTTAAGCTCAATCAAAACTCTAGAAAAAGAGAGGGAATTGCCAAGAACCTGTAAAAAACTAGTGAAATGATAACAGACTTCTGTATATTTTATGGGTCATAAAAAATATATTTCTGTACACCTCGTTGCTACATGTTCTCTAAGAAAATAAAGAGGTTTAGAATTTCATTTTGTAATAAAGTCTTTGAGTTTGAAATTAAGTTTTTTCTATTAAAAATATAAATAGAGAAAAAAAATGAGGAAGTTCCTAAAGTTGTAATCAACATATATTATAATTATTTCCCCAAAAGTCTTCTACTTACATATTTTTACCTTTTTTTCCTTCTATTTTACAGTGTCCAGCACAGACACCTCTCTTAATACAAGATACCTGTGTGGCATCCATAATCAGATATGTTGAAGATACACACCTCAATTTGAAAAGAAGTCCAACAAGTCTGAATGTTCTCAGTGAGTAACACCAAGTTCATTGCTTTGGATAGTAGTTAATTCAGATGAAAATCTAATGTGAAATATGAGAATGTCTATTGATGAGGAGGTGAAAACTATGCTGATCTTTTCTAATCACATCGTGAATAAAACAACGTTTAAGAAAAATGCAAGGTTCCTAATTTCTGGATATGGATTTAATTTATTTAGCAAACTAAATACAATTTCTTCTAAAACTACTAGATTGCCATTCACATTGCTATTACAGAATGACATTAAAGGGATTAGACTAATTTTCTTAAGAAATGTTGAAGGTGGATGTTATTCATGTTAGATATCCACAGTAGAAACATGGTATAAGTCAAGAAAGGGATTTGTAATGACTGGTTTTACTTTCATGAATAAAATGGTCAATATAATTTCATTCTTTCCTTTTTCTAGTCCTTTTTCTAACTTCTTCAGCGTGACATCATACCCTGTACAAAATCTTTGCTCTTGACTTACATGGCAAAGGAAATTGGTTTGAATCTGTTTTCCTCTAGATTTTGAACACTGATAAGATCAATATAAATGTGTATGAAAGGAAGACTGAAGCTGTTTCAGTAAATTTAACAGCCCCAGAAAATGTCTGCAAGTGCTAGAAAATTATCACTTACACTGTTGAATCACTGGCGAATTTCTGATTTCGTTTGACAACTAGCCCTCACCAAAACAATGCAGAGGTGCAGAAGGCAGTATAGTCCAGGCACCAGCCCCAGTTGGCAGTCAGGCTGAAGCTGTCTTTTTCTGCAGAAGAGATTTAATAGTATGAATGTAAGTTGTTCTGTGACTAATGTCGCTAAATATTATCTCATCAAATGCTCAACACTAGAATCCAGAGTACTGCATTTTGTGTATGTAAGCTCTTGACTGTGTTACTCTCCCTTAAACAATGCACTTGGTACTCATTTTAGTGAAAAGATTCTTTCAGAAGAAAAGCAAGTAGCTCTCCTTCATTGAGATCTCTGCTATCTATGGCAACTGGAAATAATTTTCAGAATCCTGGTAGCCTAGGTAAAGAATACCTACTTTCCCTCACTACTATCAGGGAAAACTGTGTTTACAGCTACCAGTATGAAGATTTAAATGACAAGTCTTCAAGAAAATGAAGAGCAACAAAAAATATTGTTGCTGTGTACATGTTACAAACTTAGGACATGTGAACTAAATGCATACTTAGGAAAGGGACAGCATATTTAAGAATAACTATACCATTAAGTGGATGGATTAGGAATCAAATGTGTTCCCCTACAAAAATAAAAAAAATATTTTCAAAGAGTTTAAAATCCAAAAGAGTGGAAAGACAAAAAAAAAACCAACAAACAACTGGGTAGTAAAGGAAAAAATGCTGGCTTGTAAAATATATAAACTCCTACCTAATAATAATAAGTATCATCTTGGCAAGGGTTGTATCTGTGAGCCTTCTAAAGCAGTAAGTCTTTGGGAAACGTGAAAGACTAGAGAAGCAGAGCACTCTGTGGACAAGGGGCACACTGGAAATGTGAATAGAGACAGAGGGAGAAAAAAGACAACAGAAAATAAGCTTATAATCACATTAAAAGTTTTCCTTTTTTTTTTAGTAAGTTATATAGTAAGTTGAATTAAAAAAAAAAAAAAGTGACCATGAAAACCTGCATTTCTTACATTTGCATATAAATTGCTTATAGTAATTGCTTCCTGAAAGGTTACCAGCAAGCTGGATATGCCAAGACATAGGAGAAAACCTTTCCAAGTGAGGGAAGAGCTACCAAAGTATCAAGGAGTGATGGCAACTAGATGATATTGATATGGTCCTTCACAGTCTGCATACCTCTCTTCCCTTCTCAGCCTGGTGCAGAATCAACATCAGGGCATGTAAATAAAATAGCCAGGTTTTCTGTTTTTTAAAGTCTTTGCTTGCACTTTGTGCTGGAGGACTCCAGATGGTTCTGGTACCAGTGACCTCATGCTCAAGCAGACTCTGCCATCTTCTGCATCATATTGGTTGCTCTGGAGCAGGAGGATTTTGATCCACAAATAATATACCTGAGTCAAATTCCACTCTTTCCACATGAGTTTAAAGTCAGACTGCATAGAGCATTTTTTACCTTCAAACCAATTTAAATGAGACCAAAACTGAGGGTAGAATATCCTGTTACTCTGAAAGGACCTGCCATGGGGAAAAAGAATTGTTACTGACAAAAATTATTCAAAGCAAAAATTTCCCTTAAATTTTACGGGCTCTCTCTGAAATCAAATTGTTTTCTTTCAGAGTGTTGAAAACAATGAAATATCATAATGTTTAGCAGAAGAAATTTACATTTCCTGGTGTATTTAAACTCCTCAATTCATTAACTTTCCTCTGAGGTGTTCTTACATGTCAAACAGCGGGTCTGATCTTGCAGGCCCTTTTGTTGGTCAACATTCTATTTTCATATTTATTTCCATAGAATGTTTGTATAAAAAGAGTAATAAAATCCCATTTAATATCTGTTATGATTGATGAAAAAACCACGTTCCTAAAACCAAATTAATTTTGCTTCCCTGAGAATCTGAAATTATCTCTTATCATGTTCAGCCATCTCTACAAACCACCCAAGGTGATCTGTTTGCTCGCATTTCTTTTAATTGCTTATTCATCAGTTTATTAGGTTATTAGAGAATCTGCTACTAGATAGCTCATGAAAGCATGCCCATGTTTCTGAGTAATGTGCCACAGACATAGTGAGATAGCCCTTGGAGAGCTGCCCTGATTCCTGTAGTGCAGAACATGGCTCTGCACAGTTGCCCTGGCTAATTCATACTACTTTTTGAATAGGGAAATTAAAGTGTCCCTGAACTCCCCTGTATTTAATGCAGGTTATTTGTATTTTGTCTTCTAATTGTCTTAAAACACTGAGTATCTTTGTGTTCTGTTGTACTTCTTTAGAAAAATAAGTATGTGAACCAATATATACAAATTGATATAATAACATCCAGAGGCCACAGGAACCAACTCTGCAAATACTGAGCAGTCCCTTTTCAACTTCACTGGTAACATAAGACGTTCTGAGCTTCCCAAACACTTCTATAGATCAATCCATTCTGGTCTTTAAATTGACTGTAACTGAAGAATACATCTCTTCACTATTTACTGAAACTAAGTTTTCTTCAGTCACTGAAAATTCACTACTAATGTTTGTGTAGGTATAACAAAAGTGTGGTTTTACTTTACTGTTTTCTACATGACACATCTCCTTTCTTCTCTTCCCTCAACTTTCTTTATAATTCCTTTGGAAATAGCTGAAAACTGCACTTTTGAATATTTGAAAAGTTGATTAAAATAAACAGTCTTTTAAATAATGTTGCTTACTGAATCCATTAATACTTGGTAAGGAGAGAGTTCAAAAGGTTCCTTTAAGTGATAAATGTATAAATCCATTTTAGGCTTCATAAAATAAAGCTTATTGATATGTATCTTACTATGCAGTTTTTCAGTTGCTGCAGGGTTAATTTTTATTTTTGTTTTAAATACCTGTTCCATAAATATTAAAGTACATCTCTTCTTAAAGGAAAAAAGGAAAAAGTACAATCTGGGTGCTAGGATGCTAGTAAGAAGCAATAAATTATTGCTGTAATGACATGCTAATTAAAATTTTGCTTGTAACTCATGTAAGTGTTTGAAGCCCAGCAAATTTCTCTTTTCATTTGTGAAGTGTGAAGGTAAATTGCCCAGTGACAGTGGGACATCGCTAACAAGTACAAATTGAATAACATGCTATCTTACTCTATTAGTCCTGACTAGCATGTCTGAATTAGATATTCAGCACACTCCCCATTGTAGGCCTGATTGATAAATGCTGAGGAGAATTTGTCAAAACAACAGGGGCTACACCCAGTGGGACATCAATATGCTCCATTTAGTCACCCACCCGGCATTTCCTACATAGGATTGTCACATAAAATTAAGACTAGCCGCTAACCAGCCATCAAGCTTGCAGCAGACACTAGGCAGCCTGTGTTCTGTATGCATATTAGTCACATGCTTAACAATTTGGGCTGTCATGACTGAAGCATGCAGTGACCTCTGGAGCAGAGGTTGAATTTTGCAACTACACTAGACATCATGCTCAGCTGTTCAAGATTTTAGGCCATTTCCTGCCTGATCTGTGCACAGATGCACTGCCCTAAGCTACAATCTGTGGCCTAGTCCAAATGACAAATGGTACAGCATAGATTATTGCATTATATATTAAGTACTACAAGTCTGTAAATTATAAGTAAACTACTGTTCAGCCTGAATGACTCCTGCAACTTTTAAAACACTTTCCTTCATAAAACCTCTTATGTGCAGTACCAATAAATATTTGGAAAACAAAGGCATCAAAGTTTAAATACTGAAATAGACTGTTTTCCCTGCAATTAGCTGCCTGAATATGAAAGAGTTTTTTCCAGCTTCAATTCACTAAGTTGAAGCTGGACTTGTTTCGCCTCCACTCCTCTCCTTTTCACTGAGAATTATTAGCAAATTAAGATTTTCTGTGGGCTCTATATGTTGAACAATTTTTGCCAGATAAATGGTTGAGGCCAGCCATTTTACATAGTTCTTTCAGTATGGATTAGACATGCAATATTCAAAGCTAATAAATATAAATAAGAAAACTAAACATCCTCAGTTCTGAGGAATTTAATTAGTAGTTCTATAATGCTTAGTCTCTGTTTATGTACTGAAGTTCTTGTTTAAATATAGAACAGCTGTAAAGAATTCAAAGAACCCATCTGGAAGGAAAAGCATTCACTGCTTTTCCTGTTAGTGAGCTGCAATATTTCATTGGTCTAAGTGGGATTTTTGTGTTTCCTACCTGTGGTTCGTACTCCAGTCAGTTGCGTAATATCAGCAATCAAATTTTTGGTGTTAGGATGGAAAGAAGAAAGAAGTAAAAAGAAAAAGGGTGGGGAAAAGAGAAGGAAAGGGAAGGGAAGGGAAGGGAAGGGAAGGGAAGGGAAGGGAAGGGAAGGGAAGGGGAGGGAAGGGAAGGGAAGGGAAGGGAAG
>NW_020884875.1:3778730-3873042 GCF_003945725.1 Corapipo altera
AAGGAAAGGAAAGGAAAGGAAAGGAAAGGAAAGGAAAGGAAAGGAAAGGAAAGGAAAGGAAAGGAAAGAAGGAAGGAAGGGGACCAATTTTTGAATATTTAAAATCAGTGGGTATTTGCCTGAAACAGGTAAATATTGCTTTCTTTTCCTGGTGTGATAAGACATTAAATTGACAGGAGCTGTTGACTCCCTCGAGGGCAGAGAGGAACTGCAGAGAGACCTCGACTAATTAGAGAGATGGGCAATCATGAAACAGCTGAAGTTTAACAAGGGTAGGTGCCAGATTCTGCATCTGGGAGGGGTAACCCTGGTTGTATTTATAGACTAGGGAAGGAGAAACTGGAGAATAGCGCTGTGGAAAGGGACCTGGAGGTCCTGGTTGATGGCAAGTTGAATATGAGTCAGCAGTGCCCTGGCAGCCAGGAGGGCCAACCATTTCCTTGGGGGTATCAGGCAGAGCATGACCAGGTGGTCAAGGGAGGAGATTGTCCTGCTCTGCTCTGCACTGGGGCAGCCTCACCTTGAACATTGTGTGCAGTTTTGGGCACTGCAACATAGAAAAGACATTAAGGTATTAAAGAGTGTCCAAAGGAGGGCCACAAAGATGGTGAAGTGTGTGGTGTGGAAGCCTTACGAGGAATGGCTGAGGTTATTTCATTTGTTTACCCTGGAGAAGAGGAGACTTAGGGGAGACCTCATTCTAGTCTTCAACATCTCCATGAGCGGAAGCGGAGGGGCACATACTGGTCTCTTCACTCTCATGACCAGTGACAGGGCTAGAGGAAAGGCAGGAGTCTGTATCAGAGGAGGTTTAGATTGGATATCAGGAAAAAGTATTTCAGCCAGAGGGTGGTTGGGCAGTGGAACAGGCTCCCCAGGGAATTGGTCACAACACCAAGCCTGACAGAGTTCGAGAAGCATTTGGATAATGCGTTCAGGTACATAGTGTGTTTCTTGGGGTGTCCTGTACAGGGCCAGAAGTTGGGCTCAGTGATCCTGATAGGTCCCTTCCAACCCAACAGATTCTATGATTCTGTGATAACAGAATAGTTTATACAAGTTTTCTCTTTCTCTTTTGGTTGCTGAACTCAAAGTGGAAGATGAGTAAAAGAAGAGAAGAAAACTGGTTTTAAGATAGATGTAGGATCTACAAATAGGAAAGGAATAAAAAAAAGGCAGTTTAAATCTAAGATAATTAATTCCAGTGGAGTTTCATGAGATTTGCAATATTGTAAAGAAGGAAATTACCTTGCCCTGTCAAAAAACGTCTTTTCTGTTTGCTCTCTTGATGCTAATCTTTTATTAGAAGACATATCCCTTAGCATACACCAGTCTTCTGACAATCAGCTATGTTCAAGTTAAGTTGCATGTATTTACCTTCAAAGAACACAGTTTTGGCCTGCTCCCTCTGATAAACTCACAATTGAAATGCTATCTAATCTAAGTGAATTAGTGAGTGAATTCTCCAGTGATACAAAACACTGCACAGTAGAGGTGATGGCAGATAACCTTTCAGGCGCTTATTTAGCTAATAAACTGGAAAGCCTTACACAGACTGTGAAAATGAGATTTGTAATATTTCTGCAATCTAGTTATTCAGATATATTTAAGAATTATTACAGTCATATGCCAACTGATTCTCTAGTTAATACTCATTTATAAGTTAGTGACAGACTCATGTACTGACTAACAAAAAAAAGTTCTCCATGAAGATTCCACAGGAAAAAAATGGAATCTGAAAGAGCAGCTGATGGGTTTTTTTCCTGAAATACAGAAGAACCTGCTTATATTTGTTGGTGCAAAGGTAAAGAGAATGTATGGGAACCAAATGACCTCAGCTGAATGTTATGAATGAATGACGGATCTTCTAAAGAAAAGAAAGAAGGAAATATAAGCATGGAAAATCATCAGGAAAAGCAGATGATTCCTAGGATTTTTTTCTGGGAAATAAGAATTGGGAGTATTAACTGAGGCATGTGTGTGCAAAAGGGCTTGATCAGTCTTTCCTAGAACAATCCAATGCAGCAAACTGTGCACATTATTTCAACTCACATGAACAATGCTAATGAATAAGGTTTGAGTCCCAACAATGAACAGAATCTGCAGGGTAGGGAACAATTCAAAGAAAGTGCTACTCCTGGGTTCTGGTCCTGGTTGTTAAGTATTAGGGGGAAATAATGCTAGAAGGAGATCTCCTATAGAAACCTGAACTTAACACTCTCCTCCAGTAATGATGCAAAAATATGTGGCATGAGCTCTGTACACAACATTACATGTTTGTGTGCATGCAGTAGGTGATGTATATATAAATATTTTCTGCAATGAAAAAAATGCATTTTTTTTTCTGGAAGAATGTTCATTGGCATTAAAATGGGAACTGGTGGCTCATGATGATATCATAAAAAGCTGAAGTATAAGAGAATGAGAATTTTTCCAAACTACCAGATAAAAGCAGACTGTAGCATGTTAAGAAAATTATGTAACTACTCACTGAAAAAAATTAAAAAATCAAATGTTGTGTTATGAAAACAATATCCTTACAATGGGCCAACAGATAAGCTTGCTTTTTAATTGTTGCTGATTTTTATGCTTGAAGGAGGTTAGCAGTTAAATCTTTTGCTTGTTTGTTTTAGTTGACACTTTGAATTTGCCACAGTTGACCACCAACTTACATAAAATAGACTTTTGTCTGAAACATATAACTCAAAAAACAGTCTTACTGATCTACCTGCATAGGCATTCTTTCATACCCTGAGAAACACAAAAAACAAAATAATTTCTTTTCCTAGCCCTACTTGCAAAAATTTCTTGAGCAGTTTCACTCCACTGGAAGACTAAAGCTAGTTGATGGTAATGTCAGCTCTACTGAAAACAGCAACCTGCTCACATTGCCTGGGGCAACACACAGATGATGGATAGTGTAACAGATGAATCTTCATCTCCATTCTAATCTCACTCTACTAATTGTCATCAATACCATCAGTGTCAGTAGCCTAAGCTACTGCTCTCAGCCTGTGAGCTCCTCTGGAAGCTCTGGTCCTGCTTCTCCTCCTGGGGTTTGCCCCTCTGCCTGTGCAATCTGTGGTGGCACCCCATGAAGAGGCCCTGCTGCCAGGGCATGGGGAAGAGATGATGGAGATGGGTCTTGAGCCTGGGCTCTGGAGGGTGTCCCGCATCTGGCTGATGCACAAGTTGCAGTGCGGTAAGAAGCTTGCTGCAGCTGATGTGCCATGAAGAATGCTATAAATAAATGATGAATAATATGCCAATATTATTTTGTGTTTGTCATTTCCTACATACACTAAAAGATCATTAAGATTCTAAAGGTCAAGCATTCAAAACTCAGGAAAAACAAAAAAATGAAGGAGTTCTGCAACCTGAACACAAGCCTGTGTATGAGACCACTATTCACTGCAGAAACGAGCAGTTTCCATAAAACACAAGCTTTGTGCAGCTCCGTTATGGACAGGAGGCCCTGTCTGTAGCCTTAGAATATCCCACCATCCAGCACATTGTTGCATGTATCATATAGTGTTCCCTTACAATTAGTTCAGAACATTAGTTCCCCCTTGGTTTCTCTTCAATGATCAGACTTTGGCAGGAAGTATCCACAGACGTTAATGAATAATTGTTTAAAATCACTTTAAAGAGAATATTTACGTATCTTTTCTATCTTTTCTCAAAGGACAGGGAAACTCAGACACAAAAGCAGAGAGAAACTGAGATATAAAAATATTAGTGTCACATCATATAATTTTGTCATATATAGTACAAAAAATTAGGGTCTGTACTTTCAGAATGTTTCATATTTTTTGTCACATAGGTGTTTCCATCTGGACAGCACAAAATGTTAAGTACTGAGTTAGTACAACACTGTTAACACAGTTCATTATCACATCAGAAGTAGGTCATAATACAAAGAAAAGCCTCTTTAAAAAAAATCCTTGTTAGTGTAGGTGTTTTTAAAGTGAATAATACTATTTTCTTAAAGACTCAGGTGGGTCTGCACACATGAATTCCCTCTGAAGTCCACAAGAATTTTCTCCTTATGTCAGAGTTAAATAAACCAAGACACTATGTTACAAGTAGAGGTAAATTCACAGACATTCTTGTGACTGTCTTGGTGCACATATAGATGAGGTTGGAGACACTGATACAAGTGTGTATTTTCTTACTGCGTTTTTTTATGCCTTAATCTACAGTTTCTACTTAAGAGACCATGTTCTTGACTTCCTTATTACCCCAGGCTAATTGTATTCACAGCATCTTTCTCCCGCAGGTTGCCAGGGGCAGGCCCTGATACTGGCAGAAAGAACATTTGCTCTGCTGCCTTCCTGATACTCTCTCATGGCCTATACTTTTCCTGCTGTGCCTTGAATGCCAGTGGAGAGCAGAAATCACATGGAGAGGAATTTACTCTGAGCTCTGCACCACATCACTGCTGATGTTTATTCTGGATGGGCTGAACTGTTGTGTCTAGAGATTGCCTTCCATTTTATCAAGGGAGGCAGCTACTGCCTGGACCTTAAAATAATGCAAAACCAATCAGTGCATATTCATTGAATTGTGAAAAAAAAAAGGCAAGAGTCATGATCAAAATATTCATAAAGAAAAGAGTCATAGCAGAGCAATTATTTTGATGGGGAATATATAATAATTTCCACTTGGGAAGATAACAATAAACTGCAGTTCAAAAGTTGAAAAAGTAGAGTCAGAAATCTCTTTGGTAGCAAGGTGCTGTCTAAAGCTGGAGGAGAGTGTAAAAAGCAATCCAGGAAAGATGTGTTTCGCTTCCAGGCATGCCTGTGGAATAAAGAAGCTAAGCAGGGGAAGTGGAGAGAGAGAGAGGTTGGCAGCTACTGGTGCAAGTGGTGTAACAGGCCTCTTGCACGTAAGGGCAGGGAAGTTTGGCCAGAGTGAGAAAATGGAGTGGAAGTTCTCTTCTAGGGAGCAATGGTCTGAAAGTAAGGGACAGTGTAAATAAGGGGAGAGGAGACAGAGGAGATGGATGAGGAAGTGGGAGGGGGGAAAGCTGTCAGGTGCAGCTCGGGATTGTGATGAACTCTAGTGGTGTATTTTTCTTCAGAAGTTTGGTGCTAAAGAGATAAAATGCTGCAGGATGTTAATGGCCCCTAGGGGAAGAAGGGGATATAGGGGTGTGGAGAGGAGAATAAATTACCTGTGGATTTGCTTATTGTTAAGAAACATTTCATCTCCCATCCACAGAATCATGGGTTGCCTTTTTCCATACAAGGGTTAAAATTTACATCACTACTGGAGATCTGTTTAAAAGTGTGTGCAGGTTAAATACACTGAATCCTCATCCCATACACAGTAAGGCAGCTACAAGTCAAACATAATGACAGTGCTGATTAATTAGGTTCTCCTACCCCCAGCACTTGAGAGTGATTTATTGAGACACATCTCTAACCTGATCCATTGTGCTGACTGGATTAATGGAGTGAGCTAGAGAAATTCACTGGCAATGTTAGATACAGAGCAGGAAAGCATTAACCCTTGGAGCTTCCTTATCTAGCCTATTGACAGAATATTAATTTTGACAAAACATACATGTCTCACCTAATTATCTTTTGATAACTAGGCATATATTTTTATTCATGCATGATGAAGTTACTGGAGTGAAAATCATTTACGCATAAACATTTTAGGAAAATGTGAAGATAACGCTGAATTTACAGGATCCACTGTAAACAGGAGACTATAAATGTCTTCCTTTAATTTGTGACAATTTACTTTAGATTATTAGAACAATTGATGGAGCAAGCAAAAAAAAGTTATTTTGGAATATAAATTGAGGCATCACTAGGTTGCATATATACAAACACTCATGATGCATTATAAATGCTGTGTTTTCTCTGGACTTGTCTCTAACAGGCTTATCTTCTCAAACTTGGGCCCATTTCATGCAGTTAAATGGCATTCCCTAAATCCCACTTATATTCCAGGTTAATAGTTTACTCAGAACTGCAGATATCAGCTCCTTGTGATTATAACTCAGGCTGCCTGAGCTATTTTTAATACCTCAGATATCTAAGACAAGGCAGGAGCATCCCATGAAATGGGAAGTATGAGTCTCCAAGCAGGAGACTCAGGGGCTTCAGAAATTTCAGACTCCTCTTCATAGGGGAGCAGGATCACCATATCTCACACAGGCAGTGTCTGCTTTCAGCAGTAAACAGGGCTATGAATGTAATTTATTTGTCTAATATTGCATATGCTATTTCACATTTGCAAGATGATAGTCTTCAGTCATCAAAAGTAAACACAAATGATTCCTGATTCAGTGAACTTCTCAATAATTTGAAAGATAGTTCTGTGCAAAAAAACCAGATAGACAACAAAAAGGAAAAGAAATTTTGTTTCAAGACTTTCAAAATTAATCACTGCTGTTTTTAATTTTGATTTGACAGAGAGATGGAGGGAAAAGAAGGTAATTTTTTTTTCATTTTGTGCAAAATAAATTTTAAAACCACACAAAGTTTAAAGTTTCCTATTTGGGGATTAAATTAAGAGACACAGAGATACATCTTTTTACAGCTGTTCTGCTTACACCATGAAAAACATAGATCAGCACCACAAGGTCAGTCATTTCAGTTTGTAACTAAGCTGCTACTGTAGAAGGATATAGGGGGTGTGACTGTAAAAAACAGAATCATGGAATAGAATCATAGAATATTTTGGGTTGGAAGTGATCTTTAAAGGTCTTCTAGTCCAACTCCCTTGTAATCATCAGGGACGCCTTCCACTAGATCAGGTTGCCAATAGCCCTGTGCAAGCTTATCTTGAGTGTTTTCATGGACAAAGCATCTACACCCTCTCTAGGCAACCTGTTCCAGTGTTTCACTAAAATTCTCGTAAAAAATTTATCCTTATATCTAGTCAGAATCTACCCTCCTTTAATTTAAAACCATTACCCCTTGTCCTGTCTCTAGAGGTCACACTAAAAGGTCTGTCCCCATCTTTCTTATAAGCCTTCTTCAAGTATTGAAATGCTGCAAAAAGTTCTCCCAAGAGTCCTTTTTTCTCCAGGCTGAACAACACCAACTGTCAGCCTGCACTCATAGGATAGGTGTTCCAGCCCTCTGATCATTTCTATAACCCTCCACTGGATCTGCTCCAACAGATCCATGACTTTCAGCATCCCTCTTCCTACTCCCTGCTCTTTTATTCCAAGCGTCCACAATGGAAGCACTTTTTCTCAGAGGAATAGATTATTCCACCACAAAGTCTGTGGGGTTTTTTTTGCACCAAGATATGGATCTTGTGCAGGTAGATTGTAAGGATAATTCAATCATCTCTACTTCATTTGTGATAGCAATGTTGACTTAGTCTTACCATCAACCCAGATGATCTAGCTCTGTATAATGTCACATATTGTGTCATATTTGACCACAGACCTTTCTCTGTATATGTTAATGTTTCTCTTCCAGGAATTTACTGCTATGGGCACAATGAAGGAGAACAGAAGTGTACCCAGAATACTCAGATTGCTTATTGTTTTCTGAGCCAGGAGAAAGTAAATCCATTCCTCTCAGTACCTTCTTTATATAAATAACTCACATGAGGACAGAGCTACAGTACCTTAATTAGTACTTTATTCTGTATTTTTATGCTTTGTAAACTGGCTTTTTTTGCAAGGTCTTTCCTTGCAAAACCAAGGACAAGCTATGACAGAACTGGGCCAAGGACAAGCTGTATCAGAATTATAGACTTAAGTTATCTCAGAAATGAAAGACCTTTCCAAGATGGATTAAATTCAGCTAAAATGATCAAGACTTCACCATTGTTTTAGCCTTTTGCCCTCAGGAAACTGAAGAGAATAGAAAAAAAGTTTCCAGACTGGGAAATCACTCTTGTCACCCCATGACTGAACCATCTGCCAGGCAGACGGAGGGGACCATGAGATACGGGAGCAATCTCTGCAGAAGTGGCCTTGCCCTGACATCTGGCAGGGCAGACTGGATTTCCCTTGATGAAAAACTCTTGAAACATCTCGTGACCAAGTGTGAGGCAGAAAATGGTTGTTCAGTAAGAAGTACTTAATTAGAATGTAAAGGTTTAGTAACAAAAATGATTTTTTTTTTGTCACTCTGTGCTCTGGGTAGCATGACAATAAGGGACAGTTTGAGGAAGCTGAGCATCAGGGTTCTTTTTCGTTTTAAGTAGTCACTGGGATTTATAATTTGGCTGCCTGAGAGGAATCGGTGCTGTAAATAATTGCATCAATCAGATAATATGAAACAGCAACAAGAAGAATAGGACACGAGAAAAACACGTCATTTTAAGCATCAAAGAGAAGATTCAAGTTATATATTAGAGGTTGGTACAGGGGAATGGCTAAATCACCTCTCAGGATCCCTTTTTAATTTTTTTTTTTTTTTAATGAATACTGCTTATATCTGCTAGTCTGTTTTTTTGTTTGTTTTTCTGTTTTTTTTTTTCACACAGTAATAAGTGTAGTTTTGGGGGGGGGGGGAGAAAGATAAAAATTGCTTGCTTAAATTATTTTCTCTGCTCACAATCAATCTTGAATTATTCATAATAGGAATAAGGAAGGAAATAGGAGACTGCAAAATGTCAAGGTTCAAGCTGTGTCATTGTGTGCAAAATCCTCTCTAACAGTAATGTTAAAGGTAAGTATAATGTTGGCGGGAATGCTACAAGAAAGGTTCCTTGCTGTGTGTCATATACTTGTTCCCTAACCAGTGTTAGAAGTCAGAGTTAAGTGGAACACAGGTCTGTTCCAATACAGCAATACTTAGAGACCATAAGTAAAAATAATTTCAGGATACTTATGGTGTTTTATATATATATGTGTATATATGTATGTATATGTGTACTTATAAATGTTGTATGTACAAATATAGTATAGATACTGTATAAATCAAACACATTTAAGTAGGATGTAAAGTTTGCATTCTAAGTCAGCACCTTTTATTTGGTGCCTAAATTTCCTTCCCCTTATTAATCCCCAACTAATTGAAATCTTGAGAATATTTTATACTGGAAAAATTCAGTCTGTAAGAAAGTAAGTATAGTATCTTTCTGTGGATCACAGAACCCTTCCATTTACCCTCTTCACAACCAGTTTTACCTTTGGTCAATCTTGCTTCTACACATCCTTGTCATATGGCCTAAGACATTCTCTAGCCTACAAAAACCTGAGGTACATAGCCACATCAGATTTTTCTTGAAACTCCACTTGTGCATCCTCTCTCCCTGTGGCTGTCTCCCTGAGAGCAGTTGGCGCTACCTGATGCTTTTGAACTGATTTTTATTAAGCACATCTTTTTTTCCTTATCTCAGAGTTGTACATTTTGTTGTGGTTACACTGGCTAGTAACTGGTGTGATTCTTGGCCCAGATAGATGTTTGAGAGATTGGAATCTTCAGCCTGAGTTGTGCAGTTGCACGTGACGGGGGCTAATTGGTGACCAGCTGCATAGGGCAGGGAAGCAGAAAGTCAATAGATGGAATGGATAGAGTACACACATCCCCTCTGTGATTGCATTTAGGGTGGGAGTTAGCAGCAGAAACATAGAAGCCAGAGCCATTCAATTATTTAGGACATTAGAGTCGTCTGCAAAAATTGGGATATCTGACACAGGACACAGGAGAGATTGCACCCTTATGGAGCAACACCTGGAAACCAGAAGGTACAGCCAAGTGTTTCAAGTGAGACTAGAAACCTGATTTAAGTGACTGAATCAATCCTTTAAGGTCATTTACTAACACTATGTACATATGTATAGATATACATATATGTGATAGCCAGTGTATACATATGTGTATGTATTATATGTGTAAGTTTTATCTCATGGGTAGAGCTATATAAGTGAGTAAAGTTGGAAAAAACTCGTGAGACATTGTTATAGGACTTTGCATGGAGGTTAGGGCAGGGAGTCACCTTTGTGTAACCCACAGTGCAGGCTGGCAAATAGGAAAAAGAATGCTTTTACATGTTTGCACAGTTCCTGTCTCAATGAGATTGTAACCATAACGAATTTGTGAGCCATGATAAAAGTTCCTAGCTGACAACACAGTAAAAATAAAGTACTTCAGAGAAAATAAAAGCTAAGATGAACTCGGGGACAATTTTCTCTAGAGAGAAAAGAACATTTTGTATCTAACCGAAAAGGCAGAGTATGGGCACAAACCCAAGTGTTTTTAACTTGCTCCACATCAATTGTTTTATGTTAACTGTACGTGTGTGCACATTTTCCCCAAGGAAAATGCTTGATAGGCTGCCCTTTTTGCATGGAATGAGAAACTATTTCTCATAATTTCAGTTTACTGCATTAAAAGGCCAAGCACACATGTGCTATTGAAGGATAATGAAAAATATATACAACCTATGCTTGACTATAACCATCAAGAATGGAAGATAGCAACTGAGACTGTTCCTGAGACACCTTGAATGATCCAAAATCTCAGTTGGTTGGAGATCAGTGGTGTATAAACCCAAACTAATGATATTTTTCATTGAAGGAACATTTGCATGGAATCAAAGTCCATTTGCTGTAACTGACCTGATATTACTGTCCTTTGCAAACAGTGATCTCTCACCATTTTTGCTGATTTCATGTATTTCAGTTATTTCTATAAATAAAAATTGCATGCAGGAAGTTTTCTTCCCCTCTGAAAAATATGTTACATCCCTTTAGAAAATTGAAGCAACTTGTGTATTGTTCTAAGCCATTAACATTTTGCTCAAGTTTAAGCATGTGCTAGAGTTTGCTATATTCCCTTTAGAAAAGTACTTAAGGTTTCCTAAATTGAATAGGATTTGAGCACTTATGTTGTTTCCTGAATTGGAGTCTTTCTGAGATTTATTCAATCAAATGCAAAATCTTTATTCGTGCCTCTATAAAACACATCAATTTTAAAGCCAAAATAAGCCACTAGAACACATAGTCCACCTGGTCTATAATAAACCAAAGAACTCACACAGATATGCCAATGTAAGGTAAAATATACCATATAAACTGCTAGATTAAAAGAAGTAAAGCACTTAAGCAGCTGAGGAAGCAGAATTTCATTTTAACATGATACATTAAGGCAATACAATATTGATATAAAATGTAAACCATATATGTTGCTCTTACTCAAGTAGCAAGGCACTTTCAAGCAGTGGATAGTAATAATTCCTGGCTAAATGGAATCTCTTTGCACTTTTTAAGCACTAGGGAAGGGAAGAACAGAGAATGAGGTAGCCTAAAAGTCTTTAGTGGGGAGATTTCCTTCCACATGCTACTGCAACTGGCTTTGGGGATCAAAAACTCTCAACTGGTGCAACATTATTGATGAGCACTTTTTTTTTGTTGAGATTCTTATTGAATACTCCGTATGCATTGTTACGGGATGAGATCAGCTTCCAGTTGTCCAATTAGGACTGTGAATAATGTCTGACACATTTGATTTGTTCACTCTTGTGAACACCCAGAAGAGTGAAATACATAGAGGACTGCTTTGTTTGGAGAAGGGGCAAGGTAACATATTTCATAATTTTATCATTTCATTAGCTAAGGTGATATGCTTATATTAGAGAAGGTAAGATGAATAAACATACTTTGCACCTGATGAGAAATTGAAACAGCTTATAAAAACCTCTGTTCTTGAAGGCTTTTTGTGACTCAACTTCAGATCAGTCGCCTTCATAGCCACTTCATCAGAATAAATCAGAATCTTTTTGAAGGGGTAGGTAACTGATCCCAGTGCCAGTACCACCCGTTTGGTGGGTATTTTTTTTTTTTCTTCTGTGCTGTAAAAGCTGTGGTTCTATAAAAAGACAGCAATGAGAGAGGTAATGACTTGAAGTTATAGACAAGAAATTTAGAACTATTAGCAATATTGGCACTCTATGCCCTTTCCACAGAGTCAGTAAACAGGTTAAAGAGAAGTTGCATTCCATCGGGATCCATAATTTTTCAATTAGTGCCAGACTTTCCATTGTTTCAGGAAAGGTTCAAAAGGCAAACATGACTACTCTACTGTATGCATCCTTCATACTGACTAATTAATGGAGAAGAAAAATGAAGAAGGGGAAGGTATTCTCACAAGTAGCTAGCTGAACATTAATTTTTACTTTCTTCTTTTTATTTTTTTTTTAACCAGTGAAAGTCTTCCAGCTTCTAACAGTATTTTCTCTATATACACTCATATTGTCACTGCAAAACATTAGTCAAATCAGTCCTAAATTTTTACTGGAAAATCTTTTTAATAATAGATCTCATTTCCAGTGATATGGACTCAGTTATGAAAGTACAACACTCAGATCTGAGCAAAGACATCAACTTTTGACAACAAGTGAAGCTCTTAAAATACCATTCCTGCTTGGCTAGTGCAGCTACAGCTCTCAGAGGTCCCTCTTCCGCTCAACTACAGGACATAGTACTTCAGTAAGACTCGAAGGAATATGTATGTTTTCTCATGGTGGAATATGATGTGCAAATATGATTCCAAATTAAAATAAACAATGTTTGTGTGAGTTCTAACTGTTGTCTAAGATTTTCATGATAGTTCCCTCTGTGCAGGTAGAATTTAAATGCTTTTGTTTCAAGGATTTGGGGGTTTATATATATATATATATATATATACACACACATATATATTTCTAATACTTCGGTTAACGATATCATCAAAGGTTTCCCCTGCAATGATATTTTATTCCACAGTACTGAGCGCTACCTTTTAGTTTTATGCTACTTGATTTCACTGGATGTGCTCTCTACCCTTTCAAGATTATTTATTTTGGGCAAGAAGCCAACGGTGTTAATGCGTGGAAACCAGGTAGCTGTTGGGACTACTGCAGCAGCATGTCTAATTTTGTTGTATTAAAGCTGTCACAAAACATTAAGTAAGAGATTATATGAAGTATGTGTAGGGCAAATAGTTTATAATGTAATAAACTAATAAAATTTTAAACAAGTTAAAACATGATCTCTTTTATATTGTTGGGTTTTTTTCCACTCTGTTTTTCCTGCTTTACTCATGTCATTCCCCCTCATTTTCTATAACATTGCTGAAAATCCAGGTGGAGTTGTGAACACATATCTGTCTATCTATCGCTTTATATATATTTAAAGGTTTTTTCCAGTAATGCCACAAAGATCCTTTATGCATTTCTCTTCCCCTGGTTATCTTTTTAATGCTTATGGGGAAAAAATAACTTGGACAACCTCAGTGTTCTTTGCCAACAACAGTGAAGTTTTAATCTTGCTTAGCTCTTCCAGATGTTACAGCAATACAATAAAATCACAAATGGAGATACTTCTTTGGCACAAATACATTTTTAGCTCCATTTTATAAATAAAAAATTCATCAGAAATAGAGTGTTATGCCATGTCCATTTCAGAAAATAGAAGCTAGAGGAAATAGTACATTCTGTCTGAAGACAAGGAAATGGAAAGTGCTGACTTGATAGCAAAGATGGTGCTACTGTACAGATTCCCTAAGATGTCTCAAGATGTAACACTTCTCCATGGAGCAAAAAAAAATTCAAGATTTAGAATAAGTAATTGCAGAAGTATCTATATGAAAGAATAAAGGTAGATATCAATTAATTTACCTACACTATTGAGCTGCTTTGGTCATCTTTTTATATGGATCCTACTGCCTGGTCATTCACATTTCACATATATTCCTTATTCTGCAGGAGGTCTGGAGCAAAGGCTAAAGGAAAAACACATTGAGAAGCCACACACTTGCATATCTGAGTCTGTTACAATGCTTCATCATTAAAAGTAAAAATACTTGTGGACAGAAGGTGGTTCATAACACTCACCTCTCTCCTAACTGTTATTCCTTCCACATTAATAAACTAACTCACGTATTTAGGTAGTGTGAATACTTCCTTTCATCCCACAAAAGCTAAATTAAATTTAGCTTTTAGGAATGGTGGTTAGGTGATTGCTCCAGACTCAGTACTGTTGTGTTTTGCTCTTGAATTTAGCATGTGGATGTAGCCTGATTAACCCATGATTTGTGGGTCAAAGACATATGGTGGCATAGGAAAGGGTAGCTGCCTATACAGTTTCAGTAAGACAATGTTTACACAAAAGACCCCAAATGTAGCAGTATCGCAGATCTTTCAAGGGAGTTGTCTGCTCATGTCTGTTCTCTGAAAGGTTTTCTCTGTAGATTTCTACTAACCCTAACAGTTATTGTTAACGAAAACAATAACTTTCCCTGACTCACTGACACTTTCGTCTCTGATTCTCTTACATTTAATTTCAAAAAAGGGGAAAGCTTATGTTGTTCAGCCTTAAAACAAGGGAGTGGGATTGAAAACTGTGATTAATAGATAATAAAAAAAAGTGTTAACCACCACTTGCTTTTTGTCTGAACATCTGACAATGTCTGTTGCACGTGCTGTTAGAGACTGAAGACTGAAACCATGATGAAACATAAGCTAAAGAATAACTTGTAGAAATCTAATTTTGAGTCATACTCTCTTCATTGAAAGGATTCTGGAACCCAGAAAACAGAGGCAGAGGAAGGGGGGCAAGGCAGGGTGTGTATTTTCCCTCTTGCATCCTTCCTTTAGTTCCCTGACAACAGTATTGACTGAGTGGCAGCAGCTCACAATGGAGGAGTAGTGATCAGCAATTTGCCCTAATTCTTCCTTCCTCAAAGATATGAGACAACCCAGGTGGCCAAAATCTGGCCCTAGAGTTCCCCAGGAAAAGTCAAACTGGAAATGTTGTAACATAGAGTTAGACTTTAAAAGTGTGAAGAAGATGCAGGATGAGACTCAGGCAGAGATTTCTGATGTGTAGCTAATGCACTGTAATTGCAGTCCCAATCAAACTTGGCACAGCTATGGCTCCAAGCTGCTCATACAGATTGTCAGTAATGTAAAGGTGCAAAACCAGATAATAAGAGATGAGACAGTAAAAATAGATATCTGTAAAAATTTGGTCAGCTGTAGGATTTTTGAACAAGACACTTTGGGATCATTGTTACCAGTCTAATGCATTTTAATTCAATCTTTGCTCAAGTACTGTACCCACTAAAAGTGTAAAATTTAGAGCACTCATGGCTCGAGTTAGTTTCTGTTGTGGAAACCCAGAACCCAAAGTCACTTTAATTTACCTACTTAGTTCCAATAATAGTTTCCCAACAGTGTTATCTAGGCCATAAGTTATTACACTTTTATATTTATTTTTAATTAATTTTACCCAGAGATTTAATAAACACTACAGATCCGGAAATTGTAACTAGAGTTTTGGAAAACATACTCAGCTGTGCTCATTTAGGTGAATGGTTGGCTTTTGAACTGAATTCAGTAACAGAGAACTGCTTCTGACAATGTAGATTTCGAAAATTAGAGGCATGGAAGTGTCTAACAAAGCTACAACAAGCCTGGTATAAAGAATCATCGTATCCTGTTGCTGAAACAGTTAACGAGTAATTTGGCACACCACTGGGAAATAATTTCTCCTATTTGAGTGGGGATAGAACTGGCATTCAACCTTGAAAATATATTTCATTCAAAATACTGCTCATAGACTTTTTTTTACTTAAAAGAATTCATAAACTCTAACAAAGCTATTTCAGCAGAAATATTGAAATGGAAAAAGGGACTTTTCATCCTGCATTCATCTGCCATTGTTGAAATTCTTTACATTTTACTATCAAGAAAACTACATAAGTACTAGCCTTGTTTAAAAGAATAGGGCTCAGTGAGTATTACACAAGACTCTTGACAGTTTGTTTCCTTCAGGTACCATCATTTTACATTTGAATTTGACCCAAGTGATGTGCTGAGAAGTGTTCAGCTGATAAAAAAGAGTCTTCTGTGAAGCTGTCATATTTTTGGCTCATTTTAATAGGCAGTGGTTTCATGTCAGAGAGACACTTCACATTTGTTACAATTGGCAGCATTGTTATTTTTTTTTAGGAAGCTATAAAGCCCTGATTGGAGCTGCAGCAAGCTTGTCACCAGAGACTCAGACTCAAGCTCTTTCGGTTGTACAAGTCCTCTGCAATTTGCTTGGCAGGAAACTGGCATGAAAATTGTGCCACTGAACTAACAAGAAAGAAAAACTCCTTGAAGATGGTGGAATTTTGGACACTCTCACATTAACTGTTGAGACTGAAATCACTGCATAACCTTCCTTATTTCATATGTGGATTTTAGTCTGATTCTCCTTGGAAATGTGGTTTATGCAGCTGTGTTGTTTACCTGCTGGTTGCCCTATAATAATACTTCTTTCTTTATTACTGGCTATATTGAAGCAAATTCAAAAGGCAGGAGTAGTAGAAAAATATATTTCTGTAAATTTCACAAAAATCAATGCAAATAGCGGAAAGATCCAGATCAGTGCTGCTGTTGAGGAATAAATATTACATGTTGTGCTTGGCAGTAGGCTGTTGGCCAAATGTTACAGGAGCGCTGGCCAGCACACAGCTTGGGAAGTAGCCATAGCATGAGCTGCTATCTGTGAGTGAAGGTATACTAGGGACTAGGGAGGAGAAAGGACTTACTGTGATTTGAGGATAGAAGTCAAGAAATTTGTGTGACAAGGATTAGGAATCAGGATTTTTTAATTGCATTGTTCTCCAACAACTTTATCTAGTCTTAAATGTATTATAGTAGCAGGAAGTTTAACACTGTAATAAAAGGAGTAAGAAAACTGAAATATTTTACATATAACAGAAACAGGGGAAAAAACCCACACACAACCCTCTTTCTCTTTCTATGAGTGTGTTCAATTAAAAGGCAAACAAAAGGCACTGAAGGTTATTTTCTCTTGAAGCTTGTTGATTTCATAACATAGTTTGATTTGCTGGGTGAGCAGTGAGTAATAAGAAATATATTGAGGGAAAAATATTAATTTGTATTACAAATAATTCCTGTATACAGGTATTATTTCTAAAATTGTGTTTCAAAATTTCATAAGTGAAACTCAGTCTGAACCTATCCATCCTAAGACAAAAGCTCATCAACACAGTTCAAGGCTTAGAAGTATTTTCAATATAAAATATAAAATACTACTGTGACGTCAAAAAGTATTTCCTTTGTAAAAATATGGGGGGTTGAAATACACTGAGGGGACAGTGGTTAAGAACCTGCACAGGTAACACACTTCAATGGTCTGAAGTTAGCAAGTATTCCTCACAAAGTATTCCTTTTCCTGCAGAGCCTTGCCTCCCACAGAGGCTGTTTAGGCACATCAGTCCGACAGAATCATTGCAGTTCACTGCCACTTGGCAACACAGGAGGGTCTAGTTGGACAGCAGAATTTACCCACAATGCAGCTTTTGGAAAGGACATGCCTGCAGTGTTTTGGAAGCCTAGGACATTTGCTAGCTCATTAGAAAACAAAATTATGTCCCCAGTGTCCCCAGCCCTCTCTCTACAATTCTCTTTGATGACTGAAGTTATATCTCACTGAACTCAGAAGTCATAGCCATGAACTTCAAGGCATTAATATAAACAATTGCCAAAACTCTGAAGCAGATATTTATGTGCATACATTGCTACCATACACTCTCTGATGGGAAACCATTACAGAAATTTTTCCTCTCTTTTTAAAAAATGGAACTTTTTAATGTTAATAAAAGCCTTAGAGCTTATTAACAATAAAAGTTAAATGCTGTTAATAGGTTGTTAGAATCACATCTGCATGAAATCACTAGGAGTCTTTTCATTATCTTCCAGGATGAGATGATGAACTGCTGAAAGAGGAGGAAAGAATTGTTATGGATCTCAAATTTCACTACATGTAAAAAAAAAAAAATAATCCCACTGTCAAATATGTAAAAAACCAATGAAAAATTAGTAGGTTGGATGATCTGCTGATCTGATAATACTTTTATAAGCTTCATTGTGACTTTCAATGTAATTGATTTCAAGAATAAGATTTGCAGGATACAAACCATAAACTGTTAGTGGCAAGCTGAGATTTTTCTCTTTGTTGTTTAAACATCACATGACAGTTCTTGCTAGTGAGATAGCCGTTTCACTTTAAAAGTCCTAAATGGTGTAAATGGGTGTTTTAATCTTAATCAAATGTTTTGAAAATCCTAATTCTCACTAATTACTAGACAAATGGTATGCAGAGAAATGAAGAATGAGTGTTAAAATAAAATGGTTTATAATACCTGGCACAATTCCCAGAAATCAAGGCATTTCACTTCCTTGATGCACTGACAAATATGCTTTTGGTTTTTTCCTTAGTCAGTATAAACAAACATTATGATGGTGGTTAGGGTGAAGGAAGAAGGTCTTGGGGTCGGGTTGGCTTTGTCCTTGTTTACAGCACATCTCCACCCTCTTGTTACTCCCAAACTCTTCTGCACATCTCATTTCCCACATTACTGCAGCATACAGGAAGTTTAAAAGAGCTGCATGTATACTTCACAGGAAGGTAATAAGGCATTGCAAGAATAACTTCACACTTCGCTCGTCTGTCAAGGGGGTCTCCCCTTCCCAACAATACCCCAATGTTTTGTTAGGTAGGCTCCAGCCCACTTAGACAGCAAGGAGGCACGGGTGGAATGCCAGGTATGTCTACAGAGCAAAGCAGTGCAGGCAGCCTGACGCCAGGAGAGAATAGGCAGGTACCTATTGAGTTACAGGATTTCTACAAATCTAATCCGTGTGTAATGTGAGACTTATTACAGAGTCAGCCTCTGCCAGGGCTGTGAAAAGTCTGGGGATATGAACAGCCCCAGAAACAATGATCCCAGTTAACTCATTGCAACCCAACATTGGTTGACCAAAACTAATGCTCTCGTGTCCTAGTAATTAATTTCTTAAACAGTGATTACAAGCTGTATCTTATCAAGTATTTAATAGCAAATGCAAGAAATTACTGATAAGACTGTGGGTGACATTGTGTCTACTGTAACACCACATATTTCTAGTCAGGTTTATACTTATTGCCCAAAATGTGTAATATATGGAAAAGCATTTAACATGGGGAGCATTTTAATGCGTTTGAAACAATAAAACTACTCTCAACTGATGATAACAATAGAAAGGGAGGGAAAAATAAAAATGTTTCCAAATCTGCAAAATATCAATATTTGTTGATATTTTAGGCACACTGCAAATAACCTGCAGCATTTAAAAATGAGTGTCTGCTACAAACCTGCAAAGTTCTTCAGTCATTGTTACTTTGGATGAGAGCCCTGATAGCCCATTTGATATCTACTCATTAGACATCTTTTTAGTCATGTATCTTTGGTATTGTATATTTTCAGCTGATAGCTTTTCTCTCACTTGATATGTTACCTAACTTTGACAAATAATCTCTTAATCAGTTAATATTTAATTTGGATTCCTTTGATCATAAAAAATAAAATTATTTTATATTGTGATCAAGGAATACTCACATTTCTAGAAATGCTCTGTAATTATTCAGATTATATTTGAAATCCAGAAACTCAGAAATGGTAATAAACAATGTTGCATTCACACTCAAAGTTGTACCTTGCAACAGACTAGTGACTTTTTTCGTTCCCTCAGGCTGTTTAATGACTACATGGCACCTTTAAAGAAGGTCAACTGCTATGGGGTCTGATATTATCAGTTCATCCGTGATACCCATTTGGCCATTTATTGACACATATATTTTACTCTAGCAACCAAAAACAAACAAGACTTTGGAAGAATAATGGCCCAGCCATGACAGAAGTTGAAAATTGGTTCAGGCTACATTAAGAATTCTTATTTTGCCTAATTAGCAACCATTTTGTGATTTGATAAAATCAGAACTTTGGAGATCACTTGTAAGTAAGATTTCTCCTTGCTACTAGAATTGCAAAGTAGAAATACTTTTGCTGCTTTGTACATTGAATGTGAGTATAGAGAATTCATTTAACTTTTCATGTATTTGACCCAGGTGATGTGGTAAGATTGTGTCTCTTATTTTTAATTGTTTACATAATTTGAGAATCTCCTCTGTCTAATATTGGAAGAAGTGGACAGAACATAAGGATTTCAGGATGTCTAATGATAATGAAGTCTAAAAATTTCTTTAACTACCTGGATGCCTAATGAGAGACTTGGGCCAGGTCAAAAAAAGTCCTTAAAAGCTGCAGAACCTAACATTACAGTGTCATGTATTGAGCACTAGATCCCAGTATGGTTGCAATTGATGCTCACTGTTAGATGTTTGAAGAAGGCACTGTATCTCCTAACAGGTTTTGCAGGGGCTACCATGCTGTGCAAACCAGACAGCTGGAAAATGTTAAAGGCATGAGTTTTCTAAATGCTTTATCAATAGCTTGACAACCCAATTGATCTGTATGGCCCAGAAAAAAGTCTCATAGCAATTTTCCCAACTTTCTGAAAAGATGGAACAAGGATTGTTCCTTTCTTCATTCAGCTTCTTGGACCTGCTATGCAAACTAAGGATCTTAAAACCATTCCTCACTAGTAGAAGCCTCAATGACCTTTGACTGTAAGTAGTGACAACAAAAACCTGAACACAATATGGCATTTTGTAACATCATTTACACTGCTTACATACAATTCCAGTATTTCGTCTATCTCAACCAGCAAGAACAAAGTAATTTATTTCCTCCTGACCCAAAAAATATTAATGAAATATCAAAGAAGTTCTTCTTCTTGGTATGGTAGTTGCAAATGCTTATATATTACATTTCTTAAAATTTATGACATTGTATCTCAGCAGAAACTTTTAACCTCATTTTCTGAAGATCTGGAGAAAGGTTTGATGCTTAACATTTAGGTTGTTACATGAGGTCTCAGCTTGTGTAGTGTTCTTTACTCCTCCTTTTGAGTAGTCTTATACCTGCTTAACCTCTTTGGTAGGTAAAAAGACATTGTTAATCAATGCTTACATTGTGTAGCCCCCTTAGAAATAGCATTCAAAACCTAGAAAAGTAGGAATGTACAGGGTAATTTACCATAATCTTCTCAATACTAGGAACTCTTTTGATTGGAATGATAATGCATCTGAAAAGGTAGCAACTTTTAAGACAGTTGCTATAAGCTATAAGAACATTAAACCAATGAGAGTGTAGCCGCTTTAAAAAAAAAAAAAGGCAGCAAAATGGAGAGTTTCAATAACCTCTCCTAATAGGTTCCACCAAATGTTACAAAGTGCTATTACATGTGGGCTTTTTGTAATCAAAAACAAAATTTTGTAGCAATTTTATAGCAATTTTGCCTTTCTGATATTTGATGGATGATGTTTCCTTCAGGTGGGGTATGTGTGTGTGTTTTTTCTGCTGGAGATTGACCTTGTAACATTTTCGTATTGACTGAGCATGAGGCTATTAAATTTAGATAAGGTATAGTGACACTAACATGTGAGTAAATGTATTTAGATAGCCAGCTTCCTTCCTCCCTGTTAGTCACATGTGCAACTGTTCATAAGCAGTGTCCATGCAAATCAGTCAAATTTAGTATCCCAGAATATCTGCAAAATAGAATTCTGTAAGAAATAGGAAAAATCTGCCCCTTTAAGGTCATACACCTGAAAATACTGAAAATATTGTTTCCATATCTACATTTAAATTATTCTAGTTCTGCTCTAAATTTAATTCATGTGTGAGAATTTTTCTTTAATAACTCTGAGATTTAAAATTTTGATTTTATATTCCTAAATCTTTTGCAAAAACATAAATGATAAATCTCTTGCATTTTAACTTCCAATCCACAACATTTTCCTTCCTGATAGCCACTGGAACCTTTTAAATACAAACCAGATAATTCATAAATAACTCATTTAAATACTATTTAAAACACACATGGGAAATTTGGCCCAATGACTTTTATATAATATTGAGGGTGTATGTAGATGCATTGCTTGGAAGAGGTGCATGATTGCAAGATCAGTGAAGTCTTTGTGAAGACTAGAAGGCCAAGCATCCCTGTGTTGGTGAGCTGAATTAGTTGACTAACAACAAACTAGTACAGCTGAAAGCAAAAGCTGTGTTAGGGTAGTCACCAGAGCTGTTTAATAGCCCACCAGATTCTGAAAATCTGGTGCTTTTCAGAAAATACGCTGAATATATTCCTGTAAAAATGTTCAAACTAAACACTTAATGCACTTTGAGAAGCTAGGAATTTTGCTGCACATTTTCTACCAATCAATCTATCAGTCTTTGGAAAGCAGTTATTTGTATTTTCATTGATAACTTTTTGCAAGACTGTTTGCACTTTGCTGGAAGATGTTTATGTATCTGAAATAGAAAAGATTTAAAAACTTTTAAAAGTTAAATACATATTTATTATTTCCCATAGTCACAATGCACTTATAAATTTATGGGATGTGTTAATTATTTTGCAAAGCTGACAGCTACCTGGAAATATTTTCCTAACAGTTTCCTTGATTCCTCACCAACATCCTCAAGGCTAAGCCTCAGGCCCCATTTTGGACATATTTGGAAGCAACTGACAGAAACCAGCTGGTTGTGCAATCATCTCTGCTACTAATCTCTCTGCTGGGCTCAGGATTACTAGAACAGAGCTCTGGGCATCTGTGGCACAGCTCATACTCAGTTGGAGTTGGAGGCTGAGACCTTTGGAAACTGTTCAATGTCGGTTGGCAAAGTGTGACGCCTCCAGCTCTGCATTTCGGAGTTCAAGTTCAGGTGGTCTCTTCATGGAAGCCTGGTGGAATATACAGATGGAGGGCTAGTTAATTTTTGTGGGAAGCCTTTGATCTATCTGGCTTTAACTATGCAACCGTACACAGGAGCTAGTTTTTAAAGTTCTGATTTACAAGTGTGTAAATGATTTTTTTCTTCTTGTTGGCAGAAATTTAGGCTCTTTGGGAGTATCTCTCCCAGTAATGAAACTAAAGACTGAGAACCAGTGCCAGTGTTCACACAAGTAAAATTATAGGTTGGATTTGATGATCTCAGAGGTCTTTTCCAGCCTGGTTGATTCTTTGATTCTGTCAGTTGTTCTGTTTTGTGGGATTCTCTGAAGTTTCTTTTATAATGCCTGAGAAATGTATGTTACCCATGGCTTTAATTAAAAACCAAAACCAACTCTTCTTAAAAGCCATATTCAGTCATAAATGCTAAAACAGTGGCAGAATGTGGTAGAACTGGCTATACATTTCTTTGAACTGACTGTTTGTAGCTTCAGAAAAGCTGTGTTGCTTGGAACCTGTACTGGTCTCCAGCCATGTTATACTGGGAACAGGTTCTATGAACTAAAAGGAAAGGAAGGCACTACCTCTTGCTTTGGAAATATCATTAGAGCTCTTCACTGCTTTGACCCTCTGTGCTGGCTTTTACTGGGGTAAAGTTAATTTTCTTCACAGTAGCTCATGTGGGGCTGGGTTTTGAATTTGTGCTGGAAGCAGTACTGATAAGACAGAGATGTTCTAATTACTGCTGAGCAGTGCTTACACAGTATCGACACCTTTTCTGCTCTTCACCTCATCCCATCAGCAAGGAGATTGGGGCTGCATGAGAAATTGGCAGGGGACATATGCATGACAACGGACCCCAACTGACCTCAGGGATGTTTCATCTCATATGTAATTATTCTCAGTATATAAACTAGGGAAGAAGGTGGGAGGGGAGGAGAAAACTCAGTGATGGCAATCTTCCCAAGTCACCTTTATGCATGATGGAGCCCTGATATCTTGGGGATGGCTGAACACCTGCCTGCAGGTGGGAAGTGGTGAATGAATTTGTTGTTTTTCTTTGCTTGCATGAGTGACTTTTGCTTTCCCTATTAAACTGTCTGTATTTCAACCCACAAGTTTTCTCATTTTTACTCTTTCAGTTCTCTCCCCCAACACACTGGTAAGAAAGTGATTGAGTTGCTGCATGATGCTTAGTTATCAGCTAGGCCAGAACAACATGATAAATTCTTAGACTCAAGAGCAATCTCCACTTGGTCTCAGCAACACTCTGATAGGTCTGCTTTCTTTGATGTATCCAATGGAGCAGGAACACAAGACTCCTTCTATCCCAGACACAAGCTGGGTCTTCTGTCTGTAGCTGTGGTCTCTCCCCAGGGGTGCAGAAGGGCCTACACTATATCTCCATCACATGCCTTACTTGCAGAATGATGCTTGTATTCAATTTCAGCTCTCTTGAAGAGCAGTCAGTGCCAGGCTTTTCTTTTATAGAAACAAAAGCCTAAATCATCCTTTTGCACGCATTGGGCTGCATGCAGGCTCAGGTACTGGTTACTGCTGCCTCATATAGTCTGATTTCTGCTTACAAGCTTTGCTTTGCAATTGTTGTCACTCAGCCTTCTTGTAGGTAGACATTATGGCAAGATCAAATGATTGAAGGATCTGGGCATCTCAGTAAAAGTTAAAATACCTTTACCTTAATCTAATTGTTGCTTTCTCTTAACCCTGACTCTTTTGAGCAGATCCCAAGTCAGCTAATGCTCAGCTGTCGTGTCAGGAATGCTACCACCTGCCCAACCCTGGCATCCTGAGCTGATGAATATCCCCAATTGCCTCTGGCATAAAAGAATGGTCGTTTCTCAAATGATCAACCTGGAAAAGAGCTTGTGTATCTTTATGAAATCCTTAAGATGGGCTTTTAAAATTAGATTTACAAACTCACAGCCTGGTGAGGAATAATATTTGCAAATATTTAAGTGAAGACCCAGAAGTATCCACTCCTGAATATAAGAAAAGGCAAAATAATTATTAATGCCATTATCACTGTCCAGCATTTAGAAGGATAGCATTTCTACTGCTCAGCCAACAGAAAAGCTTATTTCAGGGAAGTTATGATCACCAGTCAGCAAACCCACTCTAGAAGTGCAGGAAGGTATTGGCAGCCTCTCAGAATATTTCCAGCAAGCATTAAGAGCAGCTACTCATGGAGAGGCAGCTGGAAAAGGCTAACATAAAAAAATAGCAGCACATGAACTGTGAATAGGAAGTCTCTTGTTTATAAAAGTTAGTTGCAGTTATCTTTCCAGGAGAGTAAAGGCTGCAGAAAGTCTAACAGCTCAAAAGCTGAAATGTTTTATTAATTTATTTACTTGTTCATACATACAGCTGAGTGTGGCTAAAGCCTGATTTACAGCTAGAGAGAAAGACCATGAATGAAATATATATTTTTTTTATTGGAAATAATGATAACTGTTAGGAAACTCTGGAAATAATGATACATTTCTACTCCAGACATAGCACTAAGATCTGCTTTTATACTTAACTAAATCATTAATTTTGACTCATAGAGATTATTTCATTTCCAGACACAATTTAAAACTGTACAGCAGTATGACTTGCAAGTATCTGCAAATTAGTGCTCCATTTTTAATATGTATTTACAGTGCGAAAAATATACTAGAAATATCTTCACCTTGCCTCTTCTGTTCACCCTTTCTATAATCTAAAGAGAACAATTCCTCCTATAATCTAAAGAGAACAACATGAGACAATAAATTTTCAGTCAATTTTGATGCCATGTCTGTTTTTAAGCATCTGATTTCCTTTCTTTGGGTTGGAGAAATTTTTTTGAAAGACAAAGCTACATTTTTTAGTGAAATCTAAACCAAGCCTCTTTCTCTCATTGGGAAATACACTAATAAATTTATTATTTCCTCTGTTTAATAATTGCATTTAGATTTTTAGCAGGGTTTTTTAAATTTTGATAACTAATAGAACATTTATTTATTATATAGAAATATTGAAATTAATTTGCACAGTGATATTCACAGTGTTAACAACTCTGATATCCTTAGAACTTCGCTTACCATTATATTTTCCCCTGGTAAAATTCCTCCTGAATAAAATATATACCATTAGAGGGTTTTGCTACTTCCAAAAAGCTGAATTTTTCCTTGGTTTATGTATTTATGCTTGAAAATGTAAGAAAACCAAGCAGATAAATACAGGAAAAAATGTTCTTTATTCATTGATGGAAACAGTTTATCCTATCATGCATACAGATGATGAGTCATATAATCTAAAGGCCCATATGTAATATGGATGGGTTTTTTCAAATGCTTGTTGCAAAAAAAGATTTTCGAGAACTTAGCATTTGATCTGAATTATTACAACTGGAACTGTGTTTTCTAACTGAAAAAATATTGGAATTTTTGCTATTTGAATTTTATTTTTAAAATTAGTTAGAATAGTAAAATTATAGTCATGGTATATAAGGTTCTGGGTTATAAGCAAGGTCCTTACATTGATTTATAGAATTTTACAAATGTAACCCAGGTGGGGATGTGGTCTGATGTATTTGTGTTGTTGGAACAAGTGAGTTGATGCTTGCTCAGGCTCTGTGGTTGTGGAACAGCCATGCCTTGGCCTCTGATTTTCTCCTATATACTGGAACAAGAGACTAATATTTAGGAAGGGTCAGGGCAGGAGGGACAGTGGCTATGGATGGCCCTACCTCACTCTTACTCTTCCTCAAGCAGAAAGCCCAGCTGCCCCAGGAGCTCTTCGTCACACCTCCATCTCTCTCTGGTAGCAATGACTCAACCCCAGCTGAAAAGATAAAACCCCAGCTTTCCCAACTAGGAAGATGAATTGAGTTTTTTCTTATAGCTCTTTCAGGCACCCCTGGAAATGCTATTGACTGTGCAAGAGCTTGGACTGTTGTTTGTTTGGATTATCTGGTACACATTTTTATCTCCTAAATCACAGGCTTTAAGACAAACACTTGAAACAAATGTTTGGGTGTTGGCTTCATCTTTCTGTCTCTTGCCAGCGGAAATAAATAGTTTTTCTGTGTAGCTGAGATTGCACTAATACATTTAGAAATACTTACATTACAAACTGAGTGAGATACTTTTACTCTGACCTGTCTGGGGAGTATAAAAAAGAAAAACTAGTCCTATGTTTTAGGCATTTATAATTGTACATA
The DNA here is from genome assembly GCF_003945725.1 of Corapipo altera. Taxonomy (NCBI): domain Eukaryota; kingdom Metazoa; phylum Chordata; class Aves; order Passeriformes; family Pipridae; genus Corapipo; species Corapipo altera. Next base: position 3,805,541 of record NW_020884875.1, read on the forward strand.
GACTTAATTGCTGTTGCCACCACTCCATTTTTCCCACTTGCACATACTGGTGGGCCCAAAGCTCTTACTGTGGCTGCTCAGTGGAGAGAAGAAGGACTAAAAAGCATCTGCCCTATATTTTATTCAAACACGTTTCTTATCAGTGATGTGGGAAAAAGTTGGAACTGAAGAAGGAAGCAGCTTTTGTCTGTCTGCACTGCTTGCCCAAGGGGATGCTGAAGAACTCATAACATGTTATAAATGAATAGGAGGTACAGTAATTCCAAAATGCTGTCTGATTTCCCTCCCTTAATAAAGTAAGCTCTCCTACGCATCTTAGCGTAATGACTGCTGCACAAACCATAACAAGTCTTTGAACTATTGCTTAATCTTTCTACGGCCCAGTAGTTAGTCAAAATGTCAAAGACTACTTTAGGTTAAAAAACTAATATATTCTTTTAAGGACTAATATCTTCTACTTTTGCCAATAAGATGGAGTTATTTCATACTGTATCTTGTTCGGTCTCATATGACAGACATCATTTTGTCTAATTCACAGAGAAAAGAAAAACTACTTCAAGTTTAGGAATAATGCATTAAATTTGCATGACAGCACATCAGTCTGAAGGTTCTAGTTCAAACCTAATGTATTGGCCAAGGTGCTCACTGCCCCAGCATGGGGGGGGGGGGGGTGCTTCTCCCCTCCCAGGATTAGTGATTCTGGTGTCAGTTTCTAGGCTGTTTGTGAATTGGATGTGATCAGGGAAACATAAAAACATTTCCACCATCACCATTTATTTGTAGGCATGGAGTAAGCACCTCCATAAGGAAAATGCAGTTGCAGTATGTTCATTGACATTTAGCAGCCATTCAGCCTAGGGACTCTGAATCACACTTTACATATTCAGTAAGTTTGCCTGAAACCTTATGTCATCACAGAATGGTTTGGGTTGGAAGGGACCATAAAGACCAAAATTCATACTTTGACATCCCTGACAGAAGCACATGTACATATTCTTGACTCCTGTGGGAGTGAGGACAGTCTGAAGTGTTTCAGCTGATGTTTCAATGTGTTGCTTTTATTTTCCTGGGCTTCAATAGAACAGCCAACTCTCTTTAATTAGTTTCCTATTTCGATCTGAACAACACTGTGTTACTCTGCTGGGGATTTTCACTTTTAATTGTTTTAAATCAACATCTAAATTAGCATGAGCTTTTCCAGCAGAAGCACTGTTAGATCATACTGAAGAAGTTATTGAAGAAAACTAGCTTTTCTTGGGAGAGTGTAAGGAGGAACTTGCTTATATGTTGTACTTTCATAGATAAGTTAAACTGGTATGAGCTGACAGTCCTCTGAATTTAAAGCTATATATTTTGATCATTATATGTCCTTTTGTGAATGAACTCTTCTAGTACGAAGATACAGTTTTTTTCTGTTTAGCCAATATCACTTTCAAAACTGTTTAATCTAAACAAAGAAATACAAAAATATTCACTCATATTTGTAATAAGGGTGTCCAACTGGAAAGTAATCATAGAATCACAGAATCATAGAGTCAAGTTCCTAGATTCTATTCAAGTTCTCTGAGATCATCAAGTCCAACCCTTGATCCAACACCACCGTGGTTACTAGACCATGGCACTAAGTGCCATATCCAGTCTCATCTTAAAACCTCCAGGGACAGTGAATACACCACCTCCCTGGGAAGCCCATTCCAATGCCTAATTAGTCTCTCTGTAAAAAATTTCTTCCTAATATCCAATCTAAACCTCCCTTGGCAGAGCTTCCGACCATGCCCTCTTATCTTACTACTGGTTCCCTGGGAAAAGAGACTGATGCCCACCTGGTTACAACCTCCTTTCAGGGAGTTGTAGAGAGTGATGAGGTCTCCCCTGAGCCTCCTCTTCTCCAGGCTAAACAACCCCCGCTCCCTCAGCCTCTCCTCACAGGACTTGTGCTCAAGTCCCTTCACCAGCCTTGTTGCTCTTCTCTGGACCTGCTCCAGCACCTCAATATCCTTCCTGAACTGAGGGGCCCAGAACTGGTCACAGTACTCCAGGTGTGGCCTCACCAGCACTGAGTACAGGGCAAGAATCACTTCCCTGCTCCTGCTGGCCACACTGTTCCTGATCCAGGCCAGGATGCCATTGACCTTCTTGGCCACCTGGGCACACTGCTGGCTCATGTTCAGCTTCCTGTCAATCCAAACTCCCAGCTCCCTCTCTACCTGGCTGCTCTCCAGCCACTCTGTGCCCAGCCTGTAGCACTGCATGGGGTTGTTGTGGCCAAAGTGCAGGACCAGGCACTTGGCCTTGTTGAACCTCATCCTATTGGAATCAGCCCATCTCTCCAGCTTATCCAGGTCGCTCTGAAGAGCCCTCCTACCTTCCAGCAGATCAACGTTTTCCCCCAACCTGGTGTCACCTGCATATTTGTTACTGGTACACTTGATTCCCTCATCCAGATCCATAGATAAAGATATTAATATCAATAAAGATATTAAATAGAACTGGGCCCAACACTGATCCCTGGGGGACACCATTAGTGACTGGCCACCAGCTGGATGCAGCACTGTTCACCACCACTCTCTGGGCCTGTCCCTCCAGCCAGTTCTTAATCCAGTACAGAGTGCCCCTGTCCCAGCCATGGGTTGTCAGCTTTTTCAGGAGAATGCTACGGGGAATACATCAATATTGGTGACAAAATTCTTCCCTTAAAAAACTCCACTTCTTTAATGACTTAGAAGTATGTATTAAAATACTAATGGATGATGTCTATGTTTTCATGCTCTACAAACACATTTTTTTAAAAAAAATTTTAGGCTGTACCTTTATCAGAAAACTAAACCAATTTGACATAATTTTCTTTAGAAAGGTCAGCACAAGTATTCCGAGATGCACTCAAGAGCAAGAAAACATGTCCATGGGAAGTTTTCAATATATCTTTCAAGGAAGTGTTAGTTCATTACTGGTATCATCAAATAATAGAGCAAGCAGACACAAACAGAAGACATGAAATCAAGTCTAAGCTTGTGACAGCCACTGAGTAAGAGGCTTTGTTTTTGTATCAGTGGCCACAAATGAATGACCCTGTAAACTCATAGGCCTGAAACTTTTCATTTATTCTTGGAAAAAAATATTGAGTCCATTAAAAGAAACCTCTACTAGAGCATCTTGGTACCTACAGCCTTCATTAATAAGAAACCAGACTGATTATTTTTTATTGAATATCAGATTAAATAATTCACATATAAAAGGTGGTATTAATTTCATATTCCAAATACCCCTGTCAGAACAGACAGAATTAAAGAATTCTATGACCTTTCAAACTTTGGAAAATGGGTCTCAGTAGCACTGAACAACTATAAGACTTATTCTTTTTATTGAAAATTCTGCTCCAAAAGAACGAGATAGAAAGAAATCTTTAACAGTCATGAACTGTGTGTATACAACTATTTTGATTTCTGATTTTCTTTATTGTTTTCTTGTTTTAAATTACCAGTCTAAACCAGATGATATTAATTTTTCCACAGATTGCTCTTTCTCTCTGAGAGAAACAACCTAACAGAGACTGTCAAAATCTCCAGCTCTAGAATTAATAATAGTTAAAACTAATTAAATTGCAGTCAATTTATCTATATATTTTTTATGATCATTGGAAAAATCTCCAAAGTAAATAAAGTGTCATGGTTTGTGATGGCCCCCCCGGGAGTCGGGGGCTCAGAGGTTGTTGGGTGCCAGGGCAGTGTTCCCTGGAGAGTCAATCACCACTCGTCTTGTTTGCTTCTGCTAAAAATCAGATATACACAGCCACTGGAAGCTGCTGGGAGTTTTTTGTTGTTGGTGTCTGCTGTGTGTAGGTGTAGAAGGTCAGGGGGTGGCTGGGCTCCTTCTTCCCCACTCAGGGAGGGAGGGGAGCCCTGTGGCCCCCCAACTCTACCTAGGCCAGAGTTAGAGGCAGCATTCAAAGTGAGTGTTTGTGAGGGACATGACTCACAGCACCTGAGGTAAGAGGAGAGAGGCAGGCCCTGCAGTCAAGCCCTCTTCCCCCATCTTTTTGCAGTTAAGCTGTGGAGGGGGGGCCTTTTTCTTTCCCTCCACTGTAAAGTGGAGGAGAGGCTCAGCATTTAAGCAGAGCCAAGTGGACGGGCTGATAACAAATCAGCTCGGTACTCGGGAGAAGAATCCCAGGTGAAATTGGAGATGGGCCAAGGGCTCAGGAGTTGCCCTGCCAAGGCTTGACCTGGGGCAGCTGAAAACTGACTTGGAGGAATGAAGAGTCCAAATGCCTACTGTGATAAGCTACACTACAGCAACAGCCAACCGAGGTATGAGACTGAGAAAGAGAGATCACACAGCAGACCGAGGAGAAAGGACTCAAAGCTACTTTCTTGGACTTCGTGTGGAGAAAGACTGCAGCAAACAGCTGAAGGTTGGTTAGAGAGCGTTCAGGGGCCCAGAACACTCCCACAAGAGAGAGACTGTGTTACCCAGCAGCCTTGAAAGGCTCTTCCTGGACTAAAGTTAAAGGGAGGAGCTTAAAAGGACTGACAGAAATGTAATATATATATGTAGTTGCCTTTAGTTTGTATAATATTTATGTGTGTAAAATAAATGTATATACTTCCCCCTTCTCCCTATAGAAGCCTCTGGCCTGAAAGTTTCTCTCCGGTGTTGGGATAAATTGTGGGAAGGGGTGGGGGGAAGCCTGGAAATTGGATTTTGGATTTCTAATGTGGTTCAAACTGCCACATTTAGTGGTACCGTGACTCGGAATGTAATGATGTAATGGTTAGAGAGCCCCAAAATCCAATTCTCAAGTCCAAGCCCCCCTCCCACATCTCAGCCCAGTGTGAGATGGGTTTTCCAGACAGAAATACGAGACTCAATATGGGGGGAAAGGGATTATATTACAATAACTGTACAAATAAATATTATAACACATCATATACAGTCTTAACTATCTCTTCTATGATGAAGCAGTATTTACAATGGATCAAATCTCTTCTCCCTCCAAATAAAAGTCCAAGAGGGAAGAAAGAAGAGATCCTTTCCACTCTCAGAGTAGCAGTCTTTCTAGGGCAGTAGTCTCTCTCTCTCTCCCATGCAGCAGCTGTGGCTGGATCATTTATCATTACACACGAGGGAGGCCTCCAAGGCCCTCTTGGCCCTTCAACTCCAGGTGAGGGTCTTTCTCTTCTCTGGGCTGTGTTCACCAGGACAAAGGTCGCTTCACCACGTCATATCAATGAAGTGCAGAAGCCTTCGTGACGGTCCTTATCCTCAGGGGATTCAAATTCCCTTGCAGAGCTCCCGTGCTCTGATCTCAGGCTCCTAGCTTAGCAGCAACAGGGGTAGCGAAGCCCTACTCCACATTCCTTCTGGCTGTCCCGGTCCAGCTCCAGGAAACCTGAGCTTCTCAGCTCCTTTCTCTGCAGTGCATGCTGCATTTTAGGACTTCCATCCAGTAGGAGTCCACCCCCTCCACTTTAGGAGGGATCTGAAAAAGAATTTTGGGGGTTTTGGTTTTCAGTTCTTACCCAAACTCTCTCTATAGATTTTAGTTCTGCTCTGTCTCCATCAGACGTCTCTCTGTGTCTCTCCTCTTTGACTACAATGCCAGCTTGCTGCTTCTCCAGTTCTTATCTGTTCTGGCTCTCTACCACTGCTCTCTGGTCAGTGCTGTTTCTGCCACTGCTCCATCTGCCCACTCATGGTGGAGAAAACTCCTTCAGCTCTCTAGCTACAGATACTTAACCCAGTTTAACACTGTTCCAAGTCCCTGTAGCCCCTCAGCCGGGGCTGGAGGAACCTAGCCTCCAGCAGGGCTCCTGCCCCTTCTCCTCGTGGCTTTTACAACATGGCCACTTTCTCCAACAACAACTACTACAACCTTCTTTTCCGGTCTGGGTGATATGTTTATATTTTGCAGAAGTGCTCACTGGTTCAACCCCAAGGGTAACCAGCCCCTGGGGGGTTACCATTTTATAATTTCAGGGGGAAAACTTTTTTCCCCCAGCACATAAAGGTAGCTATTCAGGACTCAGTTTTCATATTAGTGGAAATACAAAAAGTTATGCACTTGTTTGTTGCCTCGGTATTAATGAATAATTCCTCTTTCAGGCTGCGGCAATTCCTCTCTCATTTTGCTGGATGAATGTGGGGGAAAACAAAGAAGAGGAGGCAGGATGGAATGAACTGAAATGTTTCAAGGAGTTGGAATTTTATAAGTCGTCATGGTGAAGATGAATTGGTAGGCAAAGGGCATGTAAGATGGTCAAAGGTGGTTATAAATAAATGGGATAGTTCCTCAATTTATCATGTGGCTATCATCCATACATACACAATATATGTCCATCTATCTTGTCCTTGGATCTGGCTACACTGCTTGTATATCCAGAAAGATAGGACGAATCAAAGGAAAAGACATGAGCTTGTAAATATGTGTCTACTCTTTCGTATGCTAGTCTTTTCCTGGGTCTCAAATACCTATCTACTCTAAGTAACAGGATAACTGCATAATAACTTTTTAGTTACTATCATGCTTAGAAAACACTAAAGTCAGTCAGCTCATTAGTCTGAAACCTTTAAAACAACTCTTCAGTTAGAAAGACTAGAACTGAAAAATCTCTAAAAATGAGCACCATTATGCAGCAGGAGCTATTACTGAGATGATTTGGGAACTGTAGTCTTTCCTAAGAGGATTTCTAAAATGCTGTAGCACAAACATGTTAACCTTTTATGATCTCTGTCTCATAGTTTGAATTTGAAATATTATTTAATACGTATCTGCTGACAGTGGGACTATCTTTAATAAGCAAGTCCTACCAGGCTATCAAAATCTCAGAAATTTTTGCAAGTATCTGAAAAATATTTGATTCTATTCAATTAAACCCCTCTTTTTAATTTATCTTTAAAAATTAATTACTGGAACTAATGGAATTTCAAATTAAAAGTTATCTAAACTAAAAATAATTTATTTTTTCACTTTCAAAGTAAAAAACCAGAACATTTCACCACTACTGTTTTTCTTCAATTCCAAATTCCTGGAATTGAAGAAACCTGTTTTTCAGAGGATTTTATACGCAACCTTCAAGAAAAGATGATTTAGTAAAAAAAGCCATCCAAACACACATAGTTGTGATCCACAATTAAAATATGCTTATTGACTTGCATTAATTTTTGGTAAACTACAGTAGAATCTAAGTATTTAATTTTGGTTTATTTCTTTTTCATTCTGGAGTGTGTAGAGCTGTCATGGATAAATGAAAACAGAATGAACTAGACGGATATCTAAAGGAGTAGGAAGTCTGACCTCTAAAGGATAGGACACAAAGAACTAAGAAAGATGATTAAACTAAGCTGTCAGAAGACTGTACTTCACTCAGTTGCTCTATTAACTTCCAGCTCAAAATTTTTCATACAGAATTGTAGTTTCATACTCCCCATGAAATAATGATCTTCGTAACAGACTTTTGATTAGTGATAAGATATTACAACACTGTTTCTAGGAAAAGCCTCTTTTTAAAATGTATTCTTCCTTCAGTATTTTAGGTTGGAATTTTCAAACACCAAGATCCCTGGGAGCTGAGCACTAATTCTTGCAGGTTATAATTACCTGACTTTCGAGAATTATCAGTTCCCCAATAGCTGATCTAGGAATAAATGTCTGTCTGCATAACCCATCTGATTGTAGGTCATGTAGGGAGCTCATTGGAAATCTTTATAAAGTGCCCAGGCACCTTTGCTGAACACATTTACTCTCAGGCTCCTGGTGGTGATGGTAGACCAGACTGCATCTTCTCTGGAGCATGTCTAATGTCACACAAGCACCTGTAAGTCAGTTTAGTTGTTTAGAAAGACATTGGTTCTAAGAGCACTGGTACTGAGCGCAGTTACAGGGTACCCCTCGTAGATGAGTCCAGGTATACATCTTCCTTAGAAAAATCTATGCACAGCTATAAGTAAACATCTACACACAAGTCTGTTTGGAACACTGGCTGCTCCCACTTACTGGGGTATAAAAGAGGACCCATTTTCAATATATTTGTGGAATAATTTCAGTCTAGAAATAGATAAGGGAATGTAAAACATATGGTAGACTGCATATGATCTTACATTACAGGAACGTTTTCCTTCTACTGAGTAATACTATTTCATAACAGAAGACAGGAACCAAGGATCAATTCATTTATAAGGACCAGTTTCAAATGCAATAGCTGACATGCCCTGACACTGACTGCTAGTTCCCCTGAGTTTATGCCCTTAAAGTGGATTCACTTTAGATTGCTTAGCTAATCCCTTTTGTTATTGTCAGAGTATCATGAGAGAATGGGGGACAAGGAGAGAGAGAGATGATGATTTATGAGTGATTCTAACTTGCAAAAGTCTTTCTAGTCCAAAACATCCTGAGGTTTGCTTAGTATGACTTTGTGCACCTTTAAATACTTAAATTGTCATTTTAATGTTTTGTGTTTTTTAAACACAGTTGTTCAGTTTCTTATCCTTTTCTTTGGTATGGCTTTAATGAATGGATTATGACGGTCAGTTTGTAATGCCATGAATGAAAGATTTAGGACTGCTAATCTTAAGAACGCTGCTTGGCGCCAGTAGACAAACAATGAACTCCCCAACTTGTTATCTCAACCATACTAAGCTTTCACTTCTTACCTGTCTTCAAAGACTATCAGTTCACTCATGTAGTCCAGAAAGTATTAGGTACAATCTTCTCAAGAAGGTGTTTTGTGTTTCCTGACTTTTTGGGAGAGAAGTTTATGATACTTTTGTCTATGCTGTGTGAAAGCTGAATTGAAATACTTGAATTTGCAAAGATTGACCTGGTTTGAAAAACAAACTTTTAAGATTTTGCAATAAAACACAGTATTGATCTGGTATGAATTTTAAGAGATTCAGTTAAAAATTGTATTATGACTTTATTTTATAATATTAACCCTTTAATACCTTTATTGTATATTTGGAATAACCTCTACCAAAAAAAAATTATAATACACAGAAATTATATAAGGGAGTAATATAAAGGTTAATGTATGTACTCGGTTACAAACATTCCTCACTCTCTTATGTACCGGCAACAGAATATACACCTTGTAACACATACATGCTACAATAAATCGAGTGCTTTTATCTCGTAAGCTACCACAAGGTTCCTATGTGAAGTCGAGTGATTGAAAGTACAATAATACTTCTCAGACCCTTAAAACTGCATCTACGAAAAAATGCCTTTCTTAAATGGATTTGTGATAATTCATTAAATAGTTATATATTTTAATGAGTTTTTGCAGAAATGTACATCAAGGTGAGAACAATAACCTTTTGTTTCTAAATATTTTATCTCACTCAACTGCAGTTGAATGTATAAGTGTAAGGATAGGGTATTTAGTAGTACAAAAGAAACCCTCTCAAAATGAAAACTCCACTTCTTTGATGGGAAAACTACAACATTACTTGACTAAATATAAAGCACTGCATTTTTCTTTGTGCATTAATATTCATGCGAGAGGTGTTAGCTGAATAAATAATATCTTATAAATCAATTTAAGACTTTGACTTACAAAAATTGGAGACTTCCTTGACCAGACTCTTGTAATGTTTTTCCTGTTGGTTATTGGAAATTCCAGGATGTTCAAAATTTGGGTAATAAAACTGCCATATGATATTTTTGAAAGTTCGGGGGGGGGGGGGGGGGGGAAAAAAAACCAAACAGTCTTACTTTACTCTTTCTGTGGAAAATGTCTACAACTAAAATTTTTTAAATGTTTTACAACTCTACTTTCAAAAATGACACAAACTTTTTTATATAGAAAAGAAGAGAGCAGAAAAGTTTACTGAATTATACTATGTATTTTATTTTGAAATTATTTGTAATTTACATCATTCTGAAAATTACAGGAGGACTGCAGATAAACTGTTCAAGTACAAATTAATTTATTTTACCTTAAAATGCATAGATTATAATTTTTTTATCACATCTAATTTAAGTCCCCAGAACTGAGAAAGGAGGAGAAAAATGTTTGATAGAATTAACAGTTTATGGCATAAATAGATACAAGCAGTATATATCCTAATCAGACTGATGAGTTGCTGTGCCTTTCCCACTCTCCTGCACTGCAGAACATGTGATCGTGATGTGTATCCTCTTTCCTTCACACAGTGAGAAGTTGTTATGATTCAGGGACATCCTCTAGACTGCTACTGAGAACTTTCAGATTTTAAAGTAAAAGCTGAGGTATTTATTTCATAATTATATCTCTACCACTGTAATACTTGGTATTTGTACAGAAACAGTCACAAAATAAAAAATATTGCCATAGATATTTACTAAATTGAAACAGAAAACTCTCAAAAAATCTTTCTAGACAGAAAGACCTCCAAAGCAACAAAAAACAACTGAACCACTAATATCAAATCAAAATTTGATGCACAGTTTGAAGATAATATTTATTTAAATTATATTGGGAATCTTAGAATTATACTTGTGTTACTGTAAAACTTCTTTATTCTTCAATTCCTTTATGCAAACCTGTGTAATAAATACATAGACAGAACTGAATCCTGAAACAAGTACATAAATGAAAGCTAAATTGTAAAAAATTTTTTCTAATATTAATTTTTTAATAATCGGCTCAGGACAACCCTACCTGGGCAGTGAGATTGGACCTCCAGAAGTCCCTTCTGATCTCAGCTGTTCTGTAAGTCTTTGGTTCAGTGAAATCCTCTGAGTAGTTTTTTTAATAAAGTCCATTTGATTTTAGAGGTCTGAACTCATATAGTTTCTATTTATAGCAAATACGACCTGTTTGTGACTACCCTCCAAGTAAAACTGTATACCTTTTGTTTAGATTCCTACTTAAACTCAACAGTTTAGGTTTTAAGATCTTCCAATGGAAACAAATTACAGAAAGACAAAGAAAATATTTCTTATTAACCTATTCACCCTGGTAAGTATTCCTCTGCCTTGCTTAGCTTGTCAGAGAGTCCTTGGAAAAGCTTTCAGATTCAGAACTGCCTTAGGGTGTATGTACATTCAAGCTCAAAGCTGAAAACAGAAGGTGACTCTTCAATGAAAAAATGAACAAACCTCTCCCTCCCCCAAACTTTTATAAGTAGCTAAAAAAACCATTTAAAGACAATTCAGGGAAATTTGCCATTTATTTTTAAATTCATTGCTTCTCCTTAGTGTTTTTTCCTTTGCATTCTCATTTTCATGTTTCTTCCTCTTGGTTTTCAATTTTCATACCTTAAGTGTTGTGGTTTTATTGCCCTATATTGACTTGAGATTTAGTTTTCTACAATAATCTTTCTGTAGTTTGTCCTTAATCATTATATCGTGTCATGGTCCCTTATCTAAAAAATTTATCGTTATTATTCACCACAAGCAAAGAGGAAAAAAAGTTTGGTAGCAGCAACTGGAACACAAAGTTACAAAACAACAGCAAAACAACAACCCTACAACATTTTTTTTCTTTTTCCTAACCAAATGAATATTCTTTTGGAGCAACAAAATTCACTCTGATTTTGCCCCCTTTGTGTAGTTTCTTTTCTGCTCATTGATACTTGCTACGCTGAATAATGAACATGGAGAGAGATGTCATTAACTAGGCCCTGTAAGTGGAACAGGGTATTTTTAGAAGTAGAGGAATTTTCAGCCCACCTATTGAAATGAAGGTTTTCAAATGGAGATGAGGGTAAAGCCCTATGGAGAGCCTGAATCAGGAGTTTCTACGATAGATAATCTAGAATGAGAGGCAGGGAATGTGAAAGAAACAGATGTCAAGTGTTAATATTAAGCCTTATTAAAGGCTACATACCCAAATCACCTTCCCTAGAATTTTACCATTAAAAGTCAATGAACCAACATGAGCGTTAGTATGGATCTTCTGCAGAAATTATTATCTGGTTGTAATAATAAATTATTGATTTTGCAACTCTTGATAAGTAGTATTTAGATATATGAATCCTAAAAAGGATTTAATGAAGAATTAATATAATTCTATTCTATTTGAACTGCTACAAAAAAACCCTCAAAGAGTTACATTGGTATTTAGAATGGCTAAGTTAGCTCAGTAGCTCTATGCTGTGATCTCTATCAGACAGAAATGTTGTGTCTACATGAGCTGACGGAGGAATAGGAAGTAGCGTGGGAGAAAGGGCTGACTACCCCAAGGCCATAGTGGCGTGCACTCCAGCATGGCTTTAAAATGGACAGTTCCACATGGCTGGGGCAGATTTAAAATGTATGTATCTCACGTTTTTCACCTTTGTAGACAGCAGGTAGTAGTTTCTTCTCTCATGCAATTAATGAGAGACTCATTTTACTAAAACTGCATTGAACAGTACAGAAAGAGAATCAGTACCTGGGAATATGTGCTATGTGGACTATAACTTTATTAATTATCAGGAAGCTATCCAATAGTAATTTTCCTGTGTATATAATCACATCTTCTGCTTTTCTGAATAAATAGCAAGAAAATTAATTGAAGCAGAAAAACATTTATGCAACTGACCATCTTGTTTGTCTCATTTCAAACTGTCTTTCAGTATAAGCGTTTCAATTCTTAAGTATTCACCTGTGTAAAGCATGCTGCCCAGTTATGGAAGGCTACCACAACACAGGAATTGCCATATGGGTTTGGACCCAAAGTATATCCATCTTTGTAGCCACCTTCAGCTGTTACTTCTTCATAGTCAGCATCTGTGACAAAAATGTGAGAATACGTTCTGATTGTATCATTCCAGACTTGGGGTGAGAAATTATATCCTTGTGTTTAATGTCTTTACTAGACATTTTTAGTCACTTTGCCTATTTTGTTTTACTCCTATTAGCATCCTATACGCTCCTTGGGTAGGAAACTACCAGACAAATCTCCAGTTCCTTCAGTCAGTCAAAGGAAGAAGAAGTGTGGAGACAAGGAAAATCTTCTCACTGATTCACTGGCACTTTAGCTCAACATTCCAGGTCCTTAGCATAGAGCCCACACCTCTACATTCAGTTACAGTTCCAATTTCTCTAGTGCTGATGCATTCTCATGGCAAAAGGGTTCACTTCTAACCTTGGCTTTGAGATGGGCTGATTGGAGAATGGACAACCTACTTAGCAAGAAGAGATGCTGAATATTCCTTTGCTTAATCTAGGAAATAAAGAGCTGAAGAGAGAACATGGTCAGTGCCTACAAATATACCAGAAATTCAAGTGTCAGAGTGGGACAGACAGCTGCCTCAGCTACATGGTGGTGTGCTTAAAAGATTAAGATAACATATAGATTAAGCTTAATCTCTCTAATATGACTCCTAAGGGGAAAAAGTTCACCATTCAGGAAGGCAATAATTTTTAAGAAGCCTCTGGAATGTCTACAGGATTTGCTAGAGGTACTTCAATTTTATTCTCCAGTACTAGCCAGTTAGATCACAACTCAAACTGATTTTTAAACCTCTCTAGTGAACTCTCAGTTCTCTGCATCCTCATTTGGAAATCAAGTTGCCATGTCACTTCATCAAGTAGTTCTTCTATTGCTTTCCTCCATATGTGGTTTGCACTGGGAATTCCACCCTTTTCTTTGCTGTAGTCTGATTGTTGTCCTTGTAGCATGTGTAGCCATGTGCTATCAAACTGATAAAACATGTCTGTGTATGTAGAAACTACTAAGCTTCTTTTTCTAGAACTTGCAGTCAGTCAATCACAAAAACATTTTTTGAAATTCAGAGAGGTTTGAAATCCTAAACGTACCAAGGAAATCACTCCTCTAAAACATCACTGCATCTGTGTTGGTGAGTTGGAATGAAAATACGCGTGGCATAGGGGTAGACATGCAAATAAATAGGTTTTCACACAGCACTTGGCAAACCACATCAGTATATTATAGCATAATCCCAAATTATGTGTTTTCCATGTAGGGTAAAAAATTACAGCCAAGTCCATCTTAATATACCATAGATAGCTCCCTTCCTAGAGGAAATTCATATTCAATTTCTGTCAAGAGCATTGTCCAATTTTAAATTCATTATCATACTTTTAAAGTCGTGCTCAAACTTCTGCATAGACTTACACACCACAAAACCATATTAAGGATGTGAAAATCTTGGCCCTCTGTCAGAAAGGCTTCTCAGAAGGCACATATGACAACCAAAACAATATTTTCTAACGTATGCAATGGTTCTCTCACAAAAATGATCTGATTTTACCAGTTTTTGCTGATGTCATATCAGTATAATCACCGCTAATAAAAGCAGGATTTGAAGAACAGACAAAAAAAATCCCACAATTTGCAGTCATACATTAGTACTGTGACTTGTTCATTATCTGCCTTTTCCTTAAAAGTGTAGAGGGTTCTAGTAACTAGAACAAAATCAGATTTTACAAGGAGACATTTAATACTATCCAAGTTCTTAAAAGTGATGCTGTTTTACCGTACAATATAGATTTATAATTAAGAACTCACTGAATGCAGCATTTAAAATCTAGCTACACTCCTAACTGAAATAAAGTTACATACCTGTCAAGCTGAGAGAGAGCCATTTCAAAGCTTATACTGGCCATTTTGTTCCCCTTTTGCTGAGAAGGAAATAAAAGGATTCAGCCAGTGCAGAAAAATTAAGCCACAGTGTGAAGAAAAATTATTCTTATATCCCTGAATGTCTATCTTCGGATGGAGTTTATAGTTCTGCAAACTGTATATAGTATAGTATATAAACTGTATAGTGGGGGAAAGGGAGATGAAGAAAGAGAGAGTGAGAATTGCTTGTTAATTTGGTCTTGAAGCAGTACAGATCCATGTCTAGGAAGTATATACTACATATTCTAAAATAGAAAATAGTGAAGGTGAGAGTGGGAGAGGAAGGAAGAAAGAGTCCTTACAGAGCGGTAGTTACTGTTTGTTCCAGATTAAGTACCTTTTTAAATGGTATTATGGTTGTGACCAGGGACTATGTCGTATTCAAGGGCATTTAAAATTTCACTGCATTAATATTTTTGATGCTATAATTTACAGCTTGCTTTGTTATTGTTAAAGCAGCATAGTTCTTATTCATCACTGACTGATTGATAGTGACATTGACTTGTTAAGACACAATCTAGAAAATACCACAAATGTAAACTATTTGTGTATAACAAAGGGTTTTCTAGTTCTACACAAGTCAGTATAATGTTGCCAATATAATGGATAATAAGTAATTATAAAAGCTGGTATAACCTTTTTGAATATGTGCTATTTAATAAAATTAAAAAATGATTGTTATATTGCTTTTAAAAAAGCTTCATCCGTGTGGATGTATTTTTTAATATCATAAGAGCACTATGACCATAGCTAATTCTTGTAGGAGACATACATCTTCTGTCACTAGAGCAATGAAAAGGTTAACTAAATATTTGTTGTTCTTGACATTAAACACATTCTGGTAGAAGAACTTCACCTTGAAGAGATACCTACTTTATACCTCCTTTTTCTCCTTGCTTCTCTTCCACTTTGCTAATATATTTCTAGTGCAGTGAGTAGTTTAAAAACCAACCAGGATGAAGATTTGCCAAGAAGGATCCAAAAGCTGGTATAACTTTGTTTTCCCAGAAATGCAGTAAACATCTATTGCTACTCTGCGTGTGTGTGTGTGTAATTCACAGAAATTTTCCACTGTGTAATTCACAGTTTTCCACTTTCCTTTTCCTTTGTTCCCCCCAGTAAAAAATACATTTAACTAGCTCATCAATGTTTGTTTTCCAATATAATGCTTTTTTCCATCTGCTCTGTTTTTTATTTTCATAGAAAATTGTTAGCTAATATATGATTTACATTCTGTTAGTTGCACAGATCCTTTTTCCTACCTTTTTGTTCTTGAACAGAGCCATCTATATTAACTTTCTTCCCATTTCTTTGTCTTAAGGGAATTAGCATAACTAAAATGATAGGTTTCAGAGTGGACTCCTACCAGAAAATGTTACCAACTGCCTTGGTAACATTGCCACAACAATTTGGTAAAATGGATTTTATGCTGTGTAATGACTTTCTTGACTGCTGTTGGAGAGTTCACTTTCTGAGTAACATGAGTATAAAATCTTTAAAAGAAAATCTCTCATATTTCCTCATTTAATGAACATTTATGATAATGAAGAAATTTTACCTGTCATGCCATCAAACTACATCTATATTCTGACATTATTTCTGAGATTACTAATTTGTAAGTTGACTCAGAGCATGATTGGCTCTTGGATAAAAGGATGGATAGTCACTGTATTGTCAATATAGCCTTTTCTGTCACATTAAATTCCATCTGAAGTAACCCAAATATTTTCTGAGTATTTACTTTATAACTCAGAAACTGTTATTGTTACAAACACTTTATATTTTATGACCTAATTGACTTACTTTCTTGATGTGAAGATAGGTTTCCAGTAGCTTCATTTTAGAATTGCCTCTGCTTACTCAGCAAATACAGGTTATGAGCAGATGACTTAGTACTTGAAATTTTAAAGTGCGTTAGGATCTCACCACCTCTTCCTTGTTTTCCTTCCTGTTCTTTTCTTATCCACCAGGGAAGAAAATAGAAACACTTATTTTTACTCTCAGCAATTTATTTCTTGTAAGCTTTTTTTTCAGTTCACATAATAAATGTTAGAATGAAATTTGAAAGAGCTTTCTCGTTAGGCCTTCTGAAAATAATTACGTTGTTTTAGAAGCTCTGCTCATTCTGAGATCCAAATTGACTTGTGAAATTTTCTGATAGCTTGGTAGGTAAACAGTATGGGGGTTTTAATGTAACTGTTCATGAGAGAGTGCTATTTTGCTCATGACTTTTAAAACTTACTAAAATTAGATAACTCTCCTAAACTGCTCACTATGGCTCCAGTTACTGTCCAAGAGCTATAAAGCCCTAGCTATTATATTTTTCTTTCTAAACCATTCTTGAAGTTTTATTAATATAGTGTAAATCCTTTTATAGTTCTTTAAAGCTACTTCTGCTTTATTTTCTGTGTGTTTATTTCTCCTATATGTAAAAATGGAAATGTGATTTGGAAAGATAATTCAGTTTTTATTTCTAAAACCCGGTTTGGAATTATTATATTCTTGCGTAGCAGCATTTTAAAGGCAGAAGAAGAGAAACCATAATCTGCTTGTGGTACTGATGTTAAAAATATTTTAGTTAAAATAGGAGGGGGAAGGGAGAAAGGGAGAGAAACAGGACTTTAGACCAGGTGTTTTACTTGAGACTGACAACTGTTTTTAAAACACTGCTGACCCTTTAAGCCCGTATCCTAGCATAGTACATGTTTATGTGATACATTGCAAATAGAAAAGGAGAAGATTCTCTAAATATTAGACTAAAATGGGAACTAACTTAGACAGAAATATTATAACGAGGTTTTCTAAACAATGTCTGAAAAAAGTACCATGACTACTACTTTGTCGTGAGAGAAGTGAAATAGTTTTATTTAGAGAGACATATTTTCCATGTGGACTTGAACTGAAGCTTACTGGAGTCTAGGAAAGGACTAGAATTTTTAGTATGTGCCAGCATGATGGTATGTATTTGTGGCATTTAAATACATACCATACCTTTAGCAATTTAACGTATTCTTGGGGTTTTAATTTTTGCCTAACTTGTCCTAACTTTCTGTATTTGCTAATCGAATTACCAAAGTAGTGTGAGATTGGGGATTTGAGATATTTTTAGCAGTAATCTCTTTACCTGGTGAGGAAAAATAACATTAAATTGCTTAGAACTTGAAAAAAATGTTTTTGAGTAAGAATTAAATGTCCATGGAGTGAAAATGGTCCTTACTTCTGCATGAAACAGACTGATTTATTAGAATTTGTTCATGCATAAAGACAACCTAAGGCTTAATTATGACTTTGATGAACCTAAATTTCAATGCAGTTGTGATGAAGATGACCATTATACGAAGAATGGCATTTACAGGAAAGTCCACTTAGGTATGGGAAATCTGTGTTGTGGAAAAGGTTTCACTAATCCTGATGAATTCAGTCCTAGAATGAATGCTGTTGGTTGTGATCGTGATGATCACTTTGAAAAAAATGGAATTTCATGCCCTTTGTGAAAGAGAGGACTGCTAATAGAAACAAGCTTAAGAGAACTATCCATTGCAAATACTCCATTAATGCAACTTAATGGAAACACAGGAAGTTGTTATGATGTTTTTCTTTCAAAACAGTATATATTTAGTCAGTAAAAATGTTACAATACTCAGCAAAATTGACTCCAGTGTTTTTTCTCCAGAACTTTGCTCCTAAAATATACCATAAATATGTTTGGTTTCTGCTGAGGAAAAAAAAAATCCAAGTACATGACGAGAGCTAAGAAATAGTCATGTAAGTGGAGAGATAGAATGAAAAAAGCAATGCTGGTCTGTGTTTATAGAATGTTCCATGGAACAAGAGTTTGCCCGCTCCATCGTGCACAAACAAATCACAAAGTTACTGACCATTAATAATAATTAGTGCTTCAGAATTTCACCCCACACAAGACAAAAGAAAAATTCTATTACTTTTCCCACAATGTTTTTAACTTCGTGATATTGCATATGTACAAATATGCATATATATATTGTTTTAATTACAACATGTATGTTTCTTATAGGTTAACAAAGAATTCCTTTGTGTACATACATACACAGATAGAAAAACCATCATGATTCTTGTGGCCTAATTCATACTACTGTTGAAATTTCAGCTGTTATAGTTCTCAATTTTTGAAGGTTTCAGATTTGTAAGTTTGATGATGCATAAACACACTTTCGCACTTGTGTTCCTATGTTTATTTTTTAAGTCTATGGATAAAAAGAGGAGTAAGATAGGGATTGATACACTCAATGCTTCATTCATAGTCAGTATGATTTATGTAGATGGTCCAAAGGATGAAGTGCTCTATTCATTCTGAGTTAGTATATCAGCAGGAATGTATCTGGTATGAGTGCTTTTGTCACCAGCAGTATATGTGCCTAGTGTTTATATCCCAAAACATGGAAAACAGAAGACTGCTTGCATGTGGATCAATAGGTGGTACCTTTAAGACAAGAGCAATTATTGTTCACCTGCACACTTACTCTGTAGCAAGGTACTTTATACACAGAAATCCAAAGTCAAATGAAAATGTATATTTGGATATAGCATAGACTAAAATGGATTTTTGACCCACGGTATTCATGCATGAATATATTCAAGATGCCAGTCCCTGGAATGAGAATGTCATTTGCTTCATTAACTTCAGAAGCGCTTTCACAGATGTTGAATACACCTCACTTTTTCTCTGCAATACAGCCCCTTAAATTCAAAAACAACATGCTAAAGTAAGTTTGCCTTGCAAGGCAAATTGACAGAGAAAAAAAATATATGGTCACTTGTTCTATAATGCATGCTATCTTATGGGTAACACCTTCAAATCCTGCAACAACAAACTTGCAGATGCCCAAACCTGGTGTCCAGATGCACTGATTGGGTTGTGGGTAGGAGGAAATCTGTTTGCCTGAAACACAGAGGTGTGAAATACATGCTAAAGCAATGCTCAATGAGTAATGTTTGGAAATGTTTGTTTTTACTCAAGTCAGCATTAAATGAGGGGGAATAAGTGAGTAAAAGATGTTTCCCGGAAATAACGTAAATGTCAGAAAGAGAAATAGTTGCATGCACAAAAAATTCTCAGGCATCACAACTGGCTTCCTCTTCGATTTCTCATTCCATTCCTTCCAGTAGTACTTCTGGTGAAGCCTTTGGGCTTCCATTCAACATATTCCAGAGTTTATCTGCTCTGATGAATGACTACGCATTTCCTAGGGTGCATTATGTCTTCTATAAAATAAATAAATAAAAATATGTAATGGCAAGTCAGCCTGGAAACTCAGAGGTGAATTTCACCCCTGAATAGGAGGGCTTGCTCAAGGTTTAACACCCTAAAGAAGATTCACATCGTGACCATGGGATCATATCTGTGAGAGCAGTGGGGCCACATGCTTGCCCCAAAGGGCTGAAGGATGCAGGTTTGTATACATTCAAGCCATAAGTGAAGCAGAAATAGGGCAAGTATTTCTCCCATTGGCTAATTCAATAGTGGGAAAGTGGTAAGGGGAAAAAGACATTAGCCCTGCTCCTCTCCTGCTATTGTTGCTATTTTTTTCCCCTTTATAAATCATCTCACTGCTTTATACATTTAAATTACTCAAGGTTTATGTGGGAGAACTGGATTTAACTGTAATTCATTGACAATCTACTGAAGTACTTGACAGCAAAAAAATATTTTAAGATAACTCTACAGCTTAAGTGGTTGGATAGTTATGGATTTTAGATAATTTATGGTTTTAGAGGGTGGCAAACTATGGAAACTAAGTGGTCTAAATATTTTGCATTTCAGAGGTTAAAGTGAAAAAAGTTACAAAAATATTTGCAAAATTAATTTTACTAATGGAAGTATCAGTGGAACTTAAATACTCTGTTAATTTGGTGGTAGAATCAGACAAACAATAAAAATGTGATTTTCCCCTCTTCGTAAAATTAGCCCCTTTACACACAAGGCTTAATTAGAAGGTATTTTCTTTTTCCTTTTAAGAAAATATTTTTAATGTAATTTGCTTTTTAAATATAGTGTTTTGCTAATTCCTTAACTGTATATTTCATACAATTACTGTTAAAATGCAAGGAAATACAATATATAATGTTCAATTTTGTTTACAAAGTTTATGCAATATTTTTAGATGTACTATCCTGAGTCACTTCAAGATTGCTAGAAATTCCCACTTCTGTTGTGCGTTGTCAAAAACGGAAGTATTTGATTTCAATATCTTATCAGAGAAGTTCTCTTCCAAATTTTCATTACAGTTGCTTACCCAAATGTGCTGTTTCTCTTTCCTCTCCTAGCCATGTAGTTACCACACCTTTGTCACCATCAGGGAGACCTTAACAAAAATGACCTAGAGAAGTTTAATAGAATTTTCCTTCTTGTGAAGTAGTCCTTCCATTTGTATATGGGATATGTTGTCAGACACACAAATCAAGCCTAATAATGAAGCAACAGCTCAAAGTGTTCCCTTTTACCACCATATTTTTAAAATTTAAAAACAGAGTTGAGCTTCTTGTTTGAAGAATAAAAATTTAGTCCTGATAAGACCTGATAAGTCACCAAGAAGTTCCTGTTGGTGTTTCAGGGGTGAACACTTTGGGTGATATTAAGAAAGAATTCTATTTTTTCTTCAGGTCATCTGACCCATTCCATTACAGTTACAATTTTGGTTGTTTGGAATTTTAATTAGAAACCTATCATTTCATAGGAATAGAAATTAATTCCATGGAAAACAATGCTGACTCTGCTCTTCATTGAAAGTCCAAGTTCAATTGTTCTGTAAAAGTTTCATCATAGTTTCTACATTTGTGTTGAAATATTCCTGCTTCCCTACAGTGTTTTCTAGAATGAACTTTAAAAATAGATTCATGTTACCAGATGTGCTGACGCAGTGTGCATAAGTTCCATGAATACTTTATTTCTGCAGCAAAAACTTTTATTGGTGGAGTTGCTATCTTGCTTAGAGGGAATGCTATCACTGAATTTAGTGGAGACGGGATATATTTTATGGGAACTGCAAGATGCTGAATGCCATTTTCTCAAAGTAGCCAAAGAGAACAGAGAGAACATAATACCTCGAAGGATCAGAAATGGACAGAAAATGCAATATGTGTGCAAAAGAGAAAAAGTGGTGGTTATAGGGATTTAGTCCTGCAATTCTTGTCTACATCATTCATCCTGTTTCTTTAGAACTATTCATGGTGTTATATCTGCACTGTGCTATATCTACTGCATGCAGGTGTAAGTTAACTGGACTAGGGAACAAAATGACTTTATGTGTTTCATTTATTCCTGCAAGAATGGATTTTAAAATATTTTAGTATATGCTGGATAACTTTTATCTGCACTGCTGAAGAATGTGTGTTTTCTTGCTACTGGATGACTTGTAAAAACAGGGCTGTAAATAAGCACATTTTATACTACTTTCAGAATCTAGCACGAAACAGTTTTTGTAGGGCCCGGTTTTTAGATGCAGCAAGTAAGTCACACTAACTTCTATTGATCAGATAACCTTAAAGTGGGCTTCATTAACAAAACTTCTCTGTACTTATCAAGTACATATCCAAATGTATTTTAGCCTCTGGGTCACACTAGATTTTACGATAATAGGCAAAGTAGAAAGCATTAGACGTATCTTGCCCAAACTATCAATAACATACTGCATACATATAGACTGAGGAAAAAGAGTATATAGGAGCATCATATATAAAATATGATACTGGGAATAGAAAAAAAAAAGCCCATTTTGATAGTGAAACAAGTGACACCTTTTAAAATACTCATTTGTCTTTTATTTCTTATTCATGCACTGTTTGCTTCAGTTCTTTATTCTTGATAGTAGAATGATATAGCAAGATTAGTATTTTGTAGTAGATTTCTACTGTGGCTGCCGTAGTACACATTTAGGCCTGAGTTCCTACTGGAGCAAAAAACAGAAAGAGCATGCTTAGGATGACAAGGATACGGAAAATAAATCCAATAAAGCAACAGATTTTAAATAAAAATATAACACCTACCAGGTGGCTTACTCACAGTATAAGCAAGGATTAACACCAACAGTGGTGCAGCAAGTAGTGGTCTTAGCACACATATGTTTAAATTTCACAACCTGAGTACCAGAAAAATAACTTCACACACTGGGTATTTCAAATTGCTTTTGGATTCATCAACAGCTCCTAGAAAACCAACTATACCCAATACAGAGGTAGTGAACAGATTCAGTCTAGAAGGCAAATAAGCTAGAAAGGGAGTTTTTATACCTTCTCCTTAGTTTTAATGTAGAATATAGTTGTAGGTAAGAAGAAATTCAAAGCCTAAGCAGTTATTTAGAATAATATGTTTAATGATTTGCCTTAATTTTTGCTTAAAATTAGGCCCACATAAGTAGGTCTCATAGATTTTCCCGAGACAACCACTATCACTCTCAAGGGGATTTATTCTTCCCTGGAATGAACAGATTGCAAATAAACATTTTAAAAATCAACTGAAGTTGAGTAACTTGTGACCAAGGTTTAAGTATTACTTGAGGAGTAGATATTCTCATTGCTGAGTTAGAGCTCAGGCTGCAGGCATATGGCAACAGATGATCACCATTAGGGGTGTTAATATAAGGTTAATTGTTCGGGTCAAGCCTCTGCTGGCAGGCACTGGCTACATAGAGTTGTGCATACGATTATCAGCTGAACAGGAGCTGACTGAAACAATCTGTATTCTCTGCTCTGACTACCTGTCCTCCCTAACACAGAAGGAAAACAAACCGATGAATGATTATTGAATTCAAAAGCACTAAAGCAAAAACCTTTTGGTATTTGTATCCTCAACTGGCAAGTCAAAGAGGCAGATTTTTTTTTACCTTTTGACAACAGTTTTTAACCCATGATAAGGGTTCTCAAGGTATCATTCCCATAACTTCTGCCTCTTTCTGGACAGAGAGTAATATGTAGTACCTTTTGTGTTATCTTTCCCCCCTTCTCCTATTAGTGAGCAAGCAGAATGGAAAAGCATCTTCTGGACAGATGGATCTGCTGACGACCAAACGATCCCTTTTCACTGAGGAGTGATGATAAAGCTTTAGCCCTCCCTTAGAGAAAACTGGCTGTGGATGAGGATATAGGGTAGTATTCAAGTTCTAAGTGAATGAATAGCCCTATTAAAGGCCTCAGAGGTAAAGGCAGTCAGTCAGCTGACGGTATTTAAGGAAAGAACCCAGATTAACACCATTCACATTATTCATATTCTTGTTATTATTCTTATCATCATCATCATAATTATCATTATTATTATTCACAGATTTCTGGTGTTGATAGAATTGCTGGCTATTCCAAACACATTCACTGCAACTTGCTTTTCTTAACATATTTCTGGAACGCTCTCATGAGGGCATAAACGAACAAGGGGGCAGAATATCCACCTTAAATATTACCCAGATCCCCAGTATGGCTGGCCCAAAAAGGTCTCTATTCTGAACATGGTTTTCTGTCAGGAAGAATACAGAGAGAAAACTGCAGTACTCAGGAGTAAATTGGTTTGACATCATCAGTTAATGTAAGTAAGATAAGGTAGAACCACAGAAATTACAGTAATGTTTTTAAAAAATGGTGTAAAATCAAGAAGGTTCTTCACTACACAGGTAAAAAGTACTCAACCTCAAGGGTAAGTAGAATATTTTACTGCAGCTCAAAGAGGATGCAAGCCAAAAAGTAGTCATAGAACAAGGAATAGTAAACAAAGACAATAAGTAACAGTGCCTCCTTATCCTGAAAAAAATTTTGTTGGGGTTAATTTTGTTAATTTTGTTGGGGTTAATTTTGTTATTAATTTATTAAAGTCAATAGAATTTTAACAAAATGTATTCTGACTTGTTAGAGCCATGTATAGAGAGTAAATCCTATCATCCTGTCAGGAATAAGGATGTTTTGAAGGCTACCCACATAGCTTCTGCATTCAAAGTCTATCTTTGCAACATTGGTTCAGGTTACATGTTATTGTTTTAAGCTTTTAGAATTTCAGCTAGGTAGAATTATATTTATTTCCTTCATATGGTATGGCAGCTTAGTACAGTTGTGGGCTCAATTTTATGTATATCTAGTCAGTCCATTCCAGCAAAGAGATTAAGTTTAACAGGAAAATAACTGTGATACTTTATTTTTCTTTTCTTCATTTCCAAATATTTTTGACCCAAACATTAGCCTCTTTATGTCTAAGTCTTTATAAAAGCTTTGATCTCTCCATGCTGTAGACAGAGTACTGACTTTTTTACTCCATGCAAACCTGAGTAGTGTTGCTAAACATTTTAGTCATGCTTACATAAAATCTCCCAGAAAGCCTAACCTGAGCCCCTTGAGTTCAGGTGATGCCTCTTCTCCCTGACCTCTTCTGACAAACAAAGGGGGAGGAATCCCTTAAAGGAGTAATAACCACTTTCTTTGAGCCTAACAAGAAAACATACCTGTTGGTTTAGGCAGCAAAATATGCAATGGCAACCAAGTTTAAGGGGTGGAAGGGGTGGGGATGGTTTTTAAAAGGATTCTGCACATGCAGATACATACATTGGCTGCGGTAATGGGAACTGAATGTCAGACAGTAAGAACACATTTATTAGACTCTGGGTGTAAATGAAAGATACTAATGGGAATAAAACAAAGAGAGAAAGGAGAGGGAGGGAAAGACAAGCAATAACAAGATGAATGTCCCATTGCATGTCTTGGGCAATAACTCACTTGTTGTTAGGTAAAAGATACAAGTGATTTCAGTAATCCCTTGAAGACAGTATTGTTGACTAAAAATTTTCTACAGGTACAAGACAAGTCCAAAGAGTTAAAGAGCTCCAAAACTAAAAATATCCACCAGATTCCCTAAGGAGTATAATATTGTTCTTCTGTGTAAACAGTCCTCTTATTCCTTAGATTATGGGCCAGGTTATAACTCTCATTGAGTCAATCATCATCATCTGGGCTTGACCAGCAAGTAAAAAGGAGAAGGCAATCTGCCATTATGTAGGCATTAGTCTAGACTGAACTATTATCTTCAACACCCTTTAGCTCAAAACATAACTACTTAGATTGCTCAGACAATAACTGTGGCCAGCCAGCCATTTGCAGTTACTACAGCTGCTGGCTTCAGAAGGCAGATAAATATATTAAATCTCTATTAGAGCATTCCATCATAAAGTACACTCAACTGCAACACCCTGTCTTTTCTCTTAACACCTCTAAAGAGATACATGAATGCCAGACTGTGCTGTGGCATGGATGGTATTGTCATTTCATTATCTGTGGTTGGACCATAATGGAATGTAATTTATATCCACTACTGAAGAAAGAATAATACAAATAAAGATAATCAGTAAATGCATAGGAATCACACTGCCTGTAGAACTGCTGTTGAGAGTAATTGTGTATTTCATTGCTCTCTAACACCCTGGGATGTTTAATACTGTGTCCTCTGCAGGGTGACCTCACTTTATTTAGAACAACTAATTTCAACTAAACAGAAGCATAAGGCTACATTCACTCACGGGTGGAACATATGACATACACATCTGTAGTACTTCAATGTAGTTCTGTCTTAGGTTATCAGAAGCGGATGTATGTTGCTTATCCAAGTGACTACAAAAGAGTTAATAACTGCTTTTTTTTAAAGCAAACTGTTCTTCTTGAGACAAGCAGAAGTGAACAGCTATTTTGCATAAAATTGCAGACATTTATACTTTCAGAAATCAGGGTTTTTTCCTGATACCAATGCATAGAAAAACTCCCCGACATCTTCTTTGTTCACTCAGATACTCTTTTGTTAAATAAAATACATATATAATCTCATTTAATCCCCCCACACCAAAGCTCAAATACAAATATCTATTTGGTTTCATCTTCATGAAGACAACTCTTTCCAAGTGGAAATTGTATTTGAAAACATCTTTTGCAGAGGATTTCTCCTTTTTTGAGGAAATATTTCTACTGTAAAATGTGGTGTGAGCTGCTTTTGTTCATACTTTTTTTTTTGTATCATTTTTGATCTTTCACAAGGAAATAACATAAGCAGGTAGATTGTTTTCCGTAAATTCTTTCCCAGCTGAGAGGAGGTAATAAGAGAGATAGAAACAGTACAGTCACAATTCATTCTACCTGGAGGAATTACTTTCTCATAGTAAAATTTCATACTGCTTATTAAGCTATAATTCACATTATCTTTTTTTCCTAAAGGAAATAAAACGAGAGAAGGAGGAATTAATCTAGTTTGAAAGAATACATATGAAAACTCAAATTATTGTGTGGCTCTGCAATTTACAAAATTTTGGTACCATGACATTAAAGTGATGGGTACTTGAGATATGGAGGCAGACATCTAGAAAGATAGGATTAGAGAGGAGCAGTTCAAACCATTCTTGCTGGATTTATTTCTTCTGGCAAAACCAATGCTCCTGGTGTTGAGTCCTTATAAGCAGGCAGCAGGTGGGCACAGCTTGATCTTCCAGATCAGGCAGATTTAATAACATAATATTTTCTTCACAGTTAATGCTGAGATGATGTTAATTACTTAGCAGACCCTAAATCCCACAACTGATTTTTTTTTCATTTTGACATAACAAACGAACGATATGTCCAGTATAGAAGAGGTGTCAGGAAGTGGTCTGGCAAGTTCTAAGATAGTTTGCAGTTCGGGGGAGGATGGGGGGGGGGGAAGGGGTAAAAAATAAAATTAGAATGTTGTTTGGGTTTATTTCCCAATCAGACCACTTTTGAAGTGTCAACCAGCAGAGAAACTATTAACAAAATAAAGTGCGTATTGCTCATTTGTAAATGTTGATGATGACTAGGAAGACCCTGCAGAGCTCTTAATGAATTCAGTGAAAGCAAGGAGAATTGGATTGAGATTTCCAGACATGGAGTTCAAAAATAAGGCTCCTCAGTGGTCTGACATTCAGAAATACTGAGTAGCTTTCCTAGCTGCACATGTGTTGCTATGGACATGCATTGTTTTTACAAACTGTAGCACTAATATTGGATCTCAGAAGAAAACAGAGTTTGGAAATACTTAATATTAATGATGGAATAATCATCTACTATTGTGTAAAAATAGTCTATAAAAAGTGCAGTTCAGTTAGTTAAATGATGCTGATAGAATCTAAACTGAAACCTTCCCGTACTTTACTTCCTGCAGCCTTCCAGACCTAATGTTGGCTTAATATATGTTTCTGAATGTAATTGTTCCTAAACATGCAGCACTCAGACTTAAAGACTATTATAAAAGACTTAAAGATTGATAATAAAATACAGTGATCCCTTCACTGTGTGACAACTTGTAACTGGGGCAAAAAAAAAATGCTTCTTTGATTATATTGCAGTCAAGCAACAAACTGTCTAAAAAAATGAAATCCCAAGTAAAGCAATGACAAATGTGAAAAAATGATAGAAAAAATATTACACAGATCACAAAAAAAAAAAAAGGTAACACAAAATCAGTTGACTTGTATGTGGTCAGGGTATATGGGGAAGCTTTAACTGCAATGCCAGACACAAGTAGATATCCCAAGATTTTCTGAATCATATTCTCACATTAAAATGTACCCTGCCCATAGTTTGTCATAAATAGCATGCCTGACCATGCCCAGTCCAGCAGCTTTTCAGATAAGTTAATTGACATGAGGAAAAAGTTCAAGTCAGGGCTTTTAGCTCTTCTGGAAGTAGTTTTAGGCTGTTATTCTGTGCTGAGAACCTGTTTAGACTTGGAGTGTTTCTGGAATTAAAGCAAACATGAAAAAAATACAATCCAAAGATGTTAGGGTGGACATATTCAGGGAATAAGTCAGTTTACATTCTGAGAGTACCACAGCACCACGTGAACATTACTTGCAAAATACTATAAATAGGGGGCAATATAATGCCAATTCATAATGCAAAACAAAACAGCTGCAAGCCCTCAACAGAACTACTTTATTGCAGAAATATACTGAACCTGGTAACAGAGGGTTAACCTTCAGATATTATTTTATCATAAGCCTAGCAAATTTTAGTGAGATTTCTGTCTTCATTTCTGAGCTTACATGACTCTCAGTGTTCACTGCTTTTAATAAGCATGGATTCCTAAACTTGTAGGAAGGTTATAGAAAAGCTTGGAAGTGTAACCTGAGTACATTCTAATGATTTAGAATGTTTTAAAATATGAACCAAACGAAAATATTTTTTAACATCTCATGGTTTTGAGAGCCCTGTGGAATTTTAGATCCACAAGGATAGAAACATTAGCATAATAATTTTTTGCAATGTACTACATGTCAAAATAGTTTCAGTCAAGGAAAGTTATTTTAAAACACTTAAAAATTATTATTTTTATCATACTAATATAATTTAGGAATCATATGAAGTAGGAACTCAAACAGTGCTATGTGGAAAAATAATATTTCTTGAACACATAGGCAGTTCTTCCGTTTTACCCATTAAAAACCATGAAGCAAAACAGAAAATGTAATACAAATAATTAAATGAACACCCACAATGGGAAGCTAAGATACTATTCTTAAAGGGTTGGTGATTGGAAGTGGGGTAAATTGTTTTCCCACCTCAGAAAGTATTCTTTAAAACTAGTTATATTTTTATATAGACATAAGCTTGAGACTTGAGGATGAGGAATACAGAAATATATCTGGGAACAAAACTGAAGAGAGGTTATCCCACAGCTCCCAAAAGCAGTAAAGTAAAAGTAGACCTGAATGGAGCAAAAGGTCTTCAACCTGAATTTCCCTCATTACTGCTAAATGCTCTGATCACCATCTCTGTTTACCTGTGGTGGAAAAGGTCATGGATTCTTTAAATAATTGAACAGAGACATTGGGCCAGAAAATTAGAGGAGGTGATTCATTGGTCCAGTGATTAGGACAGTCAGCTTGGCTATAGATGACCTAGTTTGTATTATGACTCAGGCAGTCAACGAAGCCACTGAATCTGTAGCTCCAAACGAAGCACATGAGATAACAGCAGATTTCTGGATGCCTCAGGAGGTAAGCAACACTCACCACAGCAACTTGAGGAAGCCCAGGCTGAAAAGACAGCAGTGGAGTGACTCAGGCTTATTGCTCGGACATGGGAGACCAAGGTTTAAATACCACTTTGAATCCGAATTTGTAAGGGAGAGTTACCCGTTTTTTAAAGGTGTCTTTTTCCCTTGGGTTACTATATGGTGTTGTTAGTTGTATTAATTCTGTCATAGAAAACATTTGAATCTGTTCACAAAAAGCTTAGATTTAATAACTTCATTTTCATGCTTTAAGAGAATGCTCTTTTCAGGCTTTAATGCAAGAAGTTCCATTGAAATCAGAAGCTTCTAAGAGTTATAGAGAAAACATCAAACTTTAATGCAGCATTTGATTGTGTTTTTTCTCATTACTGAACTAATAATGACCAAAAATCATAAATACATGTAAAAGAGGTAAAAAACCCCTATTAATTGCATGAATTGAGAGAGTCCTAGTAGAGAAGTTTAAGGCTAAACACAAGCATCCTAGAAAGGAAGGAAAAATAATCATACCACTTAATTGGAAAAAGTGCCTATGCAAGCGCATCCAGACTATAATGATAGTGCATTTTGAGGCTAGTCATGGAAATGTCCAGATAACATTACTGTCAAAGTCAATAGTACAGCCATGGATAGATCTAAACATAATACAACACAACAATCCAACAGACTTTTAAAAATTAATAAAGGCATAACTACAAGATGCTCACATCTTGTTACTCCAGATCTCTTAAAACTACATTATAGCATAAAAATTGGATAAAATATGAAACATTCATACAGTTAGTCAATTTTCCCAGTTACAAGCCTCTTCTTAATCGCTAATGCAAAAATTCAGAAGGGTGAATGACATCTTACAGTGGATAAAAGAAGGATAAGAGCAACAAGGAGATCTTTCTTCTGAAAGCAGCACCTCTTTTGTTGGTTTCAGTAGAAGAAAAAGGAAATAAAACATATAGGTACACACAAATATAAATTGTAATATATGTATATCTGTATGTGTGCATATATACATATCTATGTTGAACTTTTTAGTGACAGAGACCAGAGTCAGAGACACTGAGAGGCTCCGAAGAGCAGTGGAGAGTTTGGAGCTCAGAGCAGCTGGATTCATCTGGTGATGCCAGAGCAACTCAGCAGCAGTAAGGGCAAGTGATTACAGAAATCAAAACCCAGCCCTTAGCAATATGCATCATAAGCAAACATCAGTGACCATGGGGAAGACTGCTTCTTTCCTTGCCTGGACAGGGTCTGTATTAATACTAACTGGGAAGAGAACATTAATCTGTTTATTTAGGCTTGGGAACCAGCAACTAGAACAATGAATTGGGTCAGAGAGCATGAATCTGTTTATTTAAGCTTGCAAACATTGTACTACTACTGGAGCTTAAGTCTGGTATTATTATTAATGAAACAAAGTAAAGGTTTATGCATTCAAATAATATGACACTAAGCACAGTGGCAATTCCTGTGCTACCTCCTGCTGCTCAAAAAAAGATTTAACATGGACTTGTCATGGGATCTTTATCCAACTGTACGGTTCTGTCACCTCACAGTATGTTTTCTGCATCTAATACTGACGCTACTCTCAGTTTTTTCCATACAAATGGAAAAGAAACATAATTACAGCATTAATTGCAGCCTTGTAGATTAATGGCAAAATAACAAAGCATGGAGCAATAGAGATAAAATCTGGGTAAGAGAGTTGAAAGCAAGCCAGAATTATTTAGAAAGGCATGCTTGATTTCTCCTAGTCTAGAGATTCTCCTTGGAAAACGGAAGCCAAAACTGATTCTAAAGACTACTTTTATATTTCTTTTGATGTCTATTTAATGGAAAATATATAAGTGTCTGCTGGAGTATAGGTGAAGGCCAAGTTTTCCTTAGCCATTACAGCGAAATTATGTTCACATACAAGTTTTCAGAGTTCAGTTAAACGTTTTGCTCACATTTTTTTTTTCTATTTCTAAAATTAGAGAAGAACATTTTCAACAGAAGAGGCTGAGAATGCCTTTATTCTTTATCGTTATAACCTACAGTTAAAGTGGTGATTTTTTCTGGAGATGGACGATGTAAGCTTGAATTTCCTGAGGCAGAGTAAACAACTGAACACGTCTCCTCAGTCAATGCTTTATCCACTGAATTATTGTAAAAATGAGTAGGAATGATTTCCACTTGCAGTGCAACTTAGAAAGAATGTGATAGACAGCCTTGCATTTTGTACAGACCCAGGTGGCAGAGAAGGTTGTAGTATAGTCTGAGCCACTCAAGCCCCAGAGGTTCTCAAGGAAAGTACAAAGTTGTTCATTAGCTCTGATGAAACATAGCACAAATAAAAAGTAAGCTTCTCAGTGCTATTACTTTGACTGGTGTGTGTAACACAGTATGATATAGAAACCATCAAAAGCTCTATTCAAAGTTAGATGTAACTGTTGGCAGACTCAGTACAGTCATTTTATACTTAAGTTCTGAGTTGCAAACTTAAATATGCCAGAAAACTACTGTAAATAATATTTAATCATGATAAATGCTATCATGATGCTACAAAGCAATGTTTGAAGAGATGGATGCCAAAAGGCAGAAGTTCCAAACTCGATAGTATTGTGTACTGCTATAAGACCTTTCTGAGCATCAACTTGATGGATGCTAGGCTATTTTGACAACAAGTTCAAAACTTCCTCTTTGTTGGAAACCCAAAAGCAACTACTATTGTGTCCCCTCTATCTTTAGCTGGAAATGAAACTCTGTATGGGTCTTCCAATCAGTGGTAAACAGCTTTTAGTAATACTGCTTCTTTGCTGAAGAGGTGGACCTTGTTCCTACTTGCTAAACTTAAGAAGTTATAAAGAAACTATTTTAACTGCATATTGTTAATTTAAATTGAAAAAGGGCTTGGTGACAAAGGACTTACAGATTCACACTGTGAATCCAGAGATAGGACTAAGATTTTTTTTATTTTTTTTTTGAGATCAAGATGCCCAGGAATCTTGTTGCAGGTTGTCTGCAGATGTAAATAGGAAACAGGTCATTCAGGCTGGAAAATTAAAGATGTACCAAAATGAATATCAGTCACAGAGTTTGTGTGTCAGTGGTTACATAAGTTGTCATGCTGCAGCCACGCTGGTTAAATAAGCCTTCCATTTTAAGCCTCAGTGGACTTGGATTTTCTACTTCAGTAATGCCTAGGTACCCAAGTGTTGCACTTAGGGTCAGTTATACAAGATTATAACAAAACGATGGTTCATGAACCAGAGAATTAATAACTCAGTACAAAATAGGAGATATCAGTTAGACACAAGGATATGAAAATAAAAATATAAAAGAGGAAAAACTTGTGAGAATCATAAAGTCCTTTACATACACTTTTTACCCCTCTCTTGCCAAGATTTAGAAATTCCATCCTAGTTACACTACAGAAGCAAAATCTACCTCACATTTCTCTGGGCAAATAAACTACTAAGCAGCGAATTTGTAAAAGAATGATCTTTGTTTCAGAGTTCATAGAGGAGAATAAAATTATCCTCATACTGTTTCTGAGCAAACTGCCAGAAATTATCTTTTTAAAAAGAGTTCTGTTGCTCAAGGATGCACATTTAGATTTGTCTAAGCACTTCTCAGAAGATACTAGTATCAGTTTGCTTGTTCTTGCAGAAATTAAAGTAAGAGAAATGTAATGAAGACTCAAATTGTTTCTTGGTGATTACTTTTTCATTTGCTTTATATTATTGTCAGTCTTTGCAAGAATTGTTTATTATTATGTATCAGTGAAGCCTTGAGAGTCTGAATAGCTCTAAAGAAGATTAAATGGATGCATGGTCTCTTGTTTAAAAAGCAAACTATAGAGTAATTTCTTTTAATATGGTTAAAGATAACATACTCAAAATTATAAATATAGTATGGATACATTAATATTGTTGATGATGTTGATGAATGTTTCATATGCTTATAAAAGACCAAGGTTTCAGACTAAAAAATTTATTCAGTGAGTATATTTTTATGGAGACTATAGAAGAGTATAATTTCTCAGAATAAACACTGAATAGTCAAATATATAATTTCAAGCAAAAAGAAAGTTATGTATCATTAGGTGAGAGATGCACTCCATAGGCATTCCTACAGCCTAGAAGATCAGGATTGTCTCTGAATGGATAGACTGATCATGACTATATGTGTGTACATAGGTAGGCATTAAAAAGCTCTCTAAGAACTCCCTTAGATGCAAAAAGACAGGTTCAGGGGAGACAGCCATTCTGTTTCTCTAACACCTCTCTTTTGATATCATCAGATCTCATGAATTCATTAAGGATTTAAAAAGTCCTCAATAGACTTGAAATGAAATATTATCTAGTTATATTCCATTTTCCTGTGAACTCAGTGACTCAGTTCTCACTGAGGTCAAAGACCTGCTTTAAAAAAAGCTTGTTCACAAGTATTCATGTTTCTTCTACTGACTTCTCAGATCTTCATAAACATCTCTAAAGGAAAAGGACTGTAATGCTCACATAGTTTCTAATAAACTCCCAGTTTCCTGTTGGAAAGAAAATTTATCAGTAGCAGTAGAAACTTTTAAACTCCTAGATTTCACAAATATACTCCCATTGTTGCTTTGCCTCAGATTTTTTTAATTAAACTATGAAGCAACAAAATAGGTCAAGGTAAACTCAATATTAATTAAAATAATATTGCATTGACATATGTTTGCAAGTAGATGTTTAAATGTGTTTTATGAAGGTTACAGAGTTTCTAACAAACGGCATGCTGAGTTGCTTATGGAGTTACAAAGGCATTCCCTATGACTGCATAATTTCTTTCAAGCCTCTTAAAGAATAGTACACATCTCCAGTTTAATATAAACAAGGGCCCTTCAACAGCAACATATAAAATACCTAGCTCTCTATTTGTTGAAATAATGGATAAGGTGAATCCAAATGTTTTGGCAAGATTTCTAGTTTCACAGAGAGAAATGTGTTTCCCCATAAAATAAGTCATCTGCAACTATTAAACCAAATAAAATATAAAAGAAATAGAATAACTCTTCAAAGGGAGACTTTATTGCTCAGTTTGCAACAGGTTTAAGATATAATAAAAGTAGTCAAAGAGTTTTGAATTTCCATTTTCTATCTGACTTCACTTTTGGAAGCTTCCTAGCTACTATAGGGACTTCAGCCCTACCACTCTGACTACTCACCTAGATGTCTTTATGGTTGATATATTTATTTATGTATGTTTATAAGAGAGAAGCAATTGAAACCCTTAGTCATTGTTGCAGGTAAGTTTCTGTCACAATCCTAGATTTGGCCCTCACAGTCTTTGAAGTTCCTTCTCTGTGTGTCCCACTCCCCCACCAAAAAAAATCAACCAAAAACAAACCCAAGAACAATCCTGAGATCCTGAGATATTCATATCTTTGTGTGTAGTCACTAAAATGAAATATTGCTAACATGCTTCAAAATAGAAGATGATAAGCAAATAATAATTCTTGGTACACCTGTACTGAATTGTATCATGGGATATAATTGACTCACAGATTTAAAACGTGTATTATACATTTGACTTGTTGCTAAGGCTTCTTATAGTTGAAAATTGCAAATGACCAAACCAAGTCATACAACAAGGCAATATACATATCTTGACAATTTCTATCTAAATTGTTTGCCTGTCTATATAGGTAAAAAACCCTGGGGTTTAAGCCTGGATATTCAGCATAGAAACAAAGACTTATGCAAACTTTGATAGGAAGAAATCTTGGCTTAACTATTTTGACAATATTTTGTTCATTATCAATTGTTTCTCAAACTTCATTTCAAAAATCTCATTAAGCTAAAAATAATTATATTTATGTTTCTGACAAGTGTTTATGACAGTTTTGAAGTGACCTTTTTAAGGAGTTTCTCAATGAAGTTTATATTTTCATAAAAATAGCATAGATGTGGCTGTTAGTCTTAATCAGGAAAAGAGAGAACTCCCACAAGTGATTAACTATATCCCAAACATTGTATAAAGGTAGCTAAAGAAAAATATTCAGAGAAAACCCTCTAAAACAAATATTCACAGAGTGAAGAGAGTACAGATAATGAAGAACTGACCCAAGAAGTGCCCTTGTCAATGCTAAATTGAAGGAGAGCAGGAGGGAAGCAAGTTATTTAGAATTTACTTAAGTAATGCTATGCTAGAGGAAATGTTTCAGACCATCAGGATTTCTTTATTTTCATGGGAGGATGTGTCCTCTGAAAACTCTCTTTGCTTCATGCAGGAGCATTCATCAGAGGTAAGTGTTGGGGCCAATACTGTTCAACATCTCAGTGTCATGGACTGTGGGATCGAGTGCACCCTCAGCAAATTTGCTGGTGACACCAAGCTGTGTGGTGTGGTTGACATGCTGGAGGGAAGGGATGTCATCCAGAGCGATCTTTACAGGCTTGAGAGGAGGGACATTGCAAACCTCATAGAGTTCAACAAAGCAAGGTCCTACATTGTAAAGTCCTGTGATTGTCCCTGGGCCATGACAATCACAGACACACCTACAGGTTGGTCAGAGAAGTGATTGAGAGCAGACCGTGGAAAGGACTTGGGAATGATGATTGATGAAAAACTCAACATGAACCAGCAATGTGTGGTCACAGTAGAGAAAGCTGGGCGGCACCAAAACCAGCGTGGCCAGCAGGTCAAGGGAGGGGATCTTCCCTTTCTGTTTTTCTTTTGTGAGACCCCACCTGGAGTACAACATATGGTTTATGTGCCCCCAACATAAGGACATGGAACTGATAGAACAAGTCCCGAGGAGGGCCAGTGTCATTGATAAAGGGACTGGAGCTCTTCTAAGAAGACAGGGTGAGAAAGTTGGGGCTGTTCAGCTTGGAGAAGTGAAAGTTGCATGGAGACCTCATAGCAACCATTCACTATCTGAAGGAGGCCCAGAGGGAAGCTGGAGAGGGACTCTGTCAGGTATTGTAATGTTAGGGCAAGCAATAATGGGTTCAGAGTGAAAGAAGGGAAATTTAGGTTAGATATACAGAAGAAATTCTTACTGTGAGTGTGGTGAGGCACTGGAACAGGTTGCTCAGAGAAATTGTGGATGTCCCATCCCTTGCACTGTTCAAGGACAGGATGGGTGGGGCACTGAGCAACATGGTCCAGTAGGAGGTGTCCCTGCTCCTGACAGGGTGGTTGGGAATAGATGATCTTTCTGATTTTTTCCAACCCAAACCATCCAAGGATTTTGTGATTCTATGAAGTAACCACAATCCTCAGTCTCTGAGGTCTTTGAGACTGTGGTTGGCATCAAGTATCTCTCTCTACTTTTCTGCAATCAAAAATCTCTGCACTTTTTACAGATCAAGAATACTATATCCAGGGCTGCATACTGCAAAATCTAACTATAAAATTATATTAAATAGACCTGAAAATGGGGTGAAAACCAACATCCAACTGATGACGCACTGATTCATGGAAATTTTATTTTCATCTAGCAGTAATTATCCCTTTGTCCTTTTGTTCATTCTATAAAAAATATACTTTCACATGAAGATAAGTGTACATGGCATGCTAACATCTGAAACTGGTTGTAGATTTAATGTATCTTCATTAGATGTGTTGACATCTTACCATAAAATTGAGATTAAATATTTCATTTCACTTTTCATGTCAACACAGTGATAGCTCAATGACATGATTTCTGGACCCAAATACATTTTTTTCACAGAGGTTGTGAGCTTCCTCACCTCTCACAGATCAAGTGGGGTTACCCTGTTTTTAGATCCACCTCAGTGGGGTGCAGAGTTCATCCCCTACAGCCTGAAAAAGAACATTGCTGTTTGACTGTAGAAATGACAACAAGAAACAATGGGCCAGATGTGGAAGCCATAAATATAAAAATGCAATAGTTAAACCAGTGTCCTATTTCCAGGGCATTTGGTGAAGACTGTAGGAAAACCACATTCATATATGGATATTTCTTCAAGGTTCCTTTTCCACCTTTAGCAGTTATTGGTTTAGAGAACTTCTATCAAAAAGATGCTGTGTCCTGACTCTTGGAAGGTAATCTGACTTTTTATGACAGGTAGTATTGAATTATATACCAACTTTATTGGACTTACATGTCTCTTCTTCAGATCGTAAGATGACAGGAGTGTTCAGATCAAATCCATGTAGACTCTCTGCCTGGGTTCAATGATATCAATCAGAGAATATGGAAATGTCTCATGCCTCAAGCATCCTACCAGTTTATGGGCTATTTTAGGAGATGAGAATCACTTTCTTCTGTGGGTTCCCACTGAATGAAATGTAAATCTGCACTCACTCTAGAGGAATTAATTTCCCTAAAGATTTTCAGTGTACCTTAGAAGGCTATGAGTAATTGTGCAACACTTCATTTTTGTCATCAGCTGCTTTGGTGAAAGACTTTCTCTTTATACAGATGGTATAGAGAAAAAAAGAAAAAGGAAAAAAAAAAAAAGAAAGGAAAAAACCAGAAAACCCAAACCATTGAAAGAACAAGGACAACAAATGGTTATACAGTGCACGAGCTGTTGTACCTTTATATATTGGAGAGAAATGGATGTGGAATATCCCTGCAGACTTTCTATACTCTGTAGGGATATTTCACAGGTTACTGCTATTCTTATGAGCTTTTTAGATTAGTAGACACTGAGATCCTGCCTGTAATGTCTTCCTTGGAGATGCTAGTGTGCATATATATGCTAAGCAATCATTGAATGGCTTTATATGCACTCTTTCCCTGACAGCCACATCCCAGGAGCAATTCCCATTCATCTATAAGGTATATCTCAATGCCATCTTGAGTACAGTTATGTGAATTCTGGGCCAAAGGTATACAGATGTCTATGCACTTGCCTTTAAACCCATTAGGTGATACATGTGCATTACGATTACAGATGACTAAGAGATTAAAAGATAACCTGACCTTGGTAGCCAGCAAAAGAGTGGACTACTAGTGTGACAGCTGTTTGAGGATTCAGCATCCACAGTGATTGCATTAGAATGAACACAGATCATATCTCAGGGTACTTTCAAAGAAGGATAAACAATCTATAATAAAATGACATGTTATTTACACCAGAGGGAAAGCAAAAACCAGATTCAAGGCAGCCTGACATGATGTAATTCCAGTTAATCCACAGCAAATGTTGCATATAAAGAAATTCTGAGTTCCCTTCAATGTGAGATTTCATATTCTTTGGCCTATTGCAATAAACTATTCAAATCCAGCATGAATAATCCATCGTTGATTAAATCAGTCTACATTTTGAACTCTTAAATTTAATTCTATACTAGACTTAATTGGGTTTTGGAATTATGTACTGGATTTGTCTTTGATTTGCAGAGGATGGAGGAAAGAGTACTTCATAGCACTCAGTGAAGGAGAGATGAGTACTACTTGAGAGAGGCTAATGAAATTTCTCCTTAAACCAGACTGTGGCTTTTCAGAAGTGTCCCCTTTCTCGGGTGTTCCTTCTTCCACTCTCTTTCTGTTTGCTGTGTTCTTCTGCAGAAGGAAAAGACACACAGGTTACTTAAGACAACTCAAAGTGACAGATTGCACCTGAGTCCCTGCCTGCACTTGTGGCACAGCAGTACAACCTCGCATCTTTCTCTGAACACTGGCAGGTAATCACAGGTTTACTGCAGCAAAGTAGCCACCTTGTGTCACAAGAAAGAAAAATTTCTGCATTTTAATAGGTCCAAGCCTTGGTTTCCCGAGGAGCTCGTTATAACTTAGGATTCAGGTGTTACTTTGGGGTTCTGCTAAATTTTCTCTGCTACTGAGTTACTAAAAACTGTGTTTTCTGCAGAAACAGTACCTTTCTATGCAAATAAATCCTAGACTTTATTCCCAGTGCTTATTTTCTCCACTTCCATCCCATACCTGAGTGCTGCTGAAATCTTATAATAATCAAGAACAATGTTAATTCTGCTCCTAGCCATCTTTTGTCTTTTCTTTTGACTGAAAGCCTCTCCAAGACCTCAACAGCCTGAAAAGGGGGGGGAAAAAAAAACGATTGGACAAAAAGGTTACAGAAACTCTCAATCAAAAAGAGTTTCATTTTCTGAACTTCAAAGTACCTGATTTATACTTTTCTTTCAGAAGGTACCTCCATTAGTCTCCATTGTTTCAGCAGAATAAAATAGGAGTAAGAGCCTTTAGAATACATCACAACAAGCTGAACCCCAGCTGAAGCTTCTGGCTTTACCTGTCAAATTTAGTCTGGTTCTTTTACAGAACCTGTTCAGAAAATTCTCAAAGTTTATCTAGGAATGAGCTAACAACTTTGTAATCCATCTGAAGGTCCTAGCACTAATTCCAGAGGAAAAGGCTACTCATTTAAAATATAACGAAATGGAACTATACTTTTATTTTGCAAATATTGAATGCACAGCCACACTTTGCTTCAAACTATAGTTTAGGTCCATTGTTTGTAAATGAATATTGAACTACCAAACCAGACCTTTTGCTGCCTACTCATTACTTCTACTATACAGTACTTTGCAATTCCTGTCTGTGAAATTTCCTCTTATTAATGTACAAACAAAACATGATGAATTAAACATGCTATTGCATGTATTTTTTGGCAAGCATGAAAGATGAGGTAATTGAAGATGGTTATTATTTCCAGCTGTACAGTGCTAGCACATAGTGACATTTAAATAATAAGAGAGAGAGTAAAATAGGTGTCATGGTTTTAACAATACTGCCTTCTGAGCATCCCAACTCACTAATTTGTACTCATTATTTTGGATTATACCATTGTCACACAAAGCTGTGTCTCAGACTATTTAAATAATTTCTGATATATTTAAAAAAAAAAAAG
Organism: Corapipo altera; assembly: GCF_003945725.1. Taxonomy (NCBI): domain Eukaryota; kingdom Metazoa; phylum Chordata; class Aves; order Passeriformes; family Pipridae; genus Corapipo; species Corapipo altera. Next base: position 3,845,935 of record NW_020884875.1, read on the forward strand.
AAGAAACCAAACCAAACAAACAAAAAACCCAAAAAAAACCCACCCACACACAAAAAACTCCAAAACAAACAAACAAAAAACAACCCTGAAACTACTGGAAAATGCTGCAATAACTAGATTTTTTATTGTAGCTAGATATTGGAACAAGTCATGTCATTAAAAATTGCTTCTAGGAAAAATTGAATATCTTACTTTTTGTTAAAGAATAGATTAATTGTAGGAAAGTAACTCATCTTTATTATTCTGAAATCTGCAATAAACATAGAATTTTTTGTAGAATGGTATCTAGTAAAAGCAGTTGTCAAGGTTTGCCACACATTCTTCTGAATAACCTTAAGTTCAAGATCATTTTCAATAAGAAATTATTGTTTCTATCTTGATCTGTTTTTTGGCACTCTGTTGCAAGCTGCCTTTTACCTGGTACATTTCTTCTCCAAAATTATAGTTTTTATTACTCAATCCATGTAGACAGTAGCCAAACATGAAGTAGGGAATGGTGCTGTTTCAGCTAAGCAGTCCAGTGCTTGAATCATGAACTGGCTGACTGTGTGAGGAGCAAAAGGCTGGTTTAATTTCCGTGTTCTTACTGTAATTCTATAGAATTAGCCACCAAATAGAACTGTAAAGATCTATGGTTGATTGCCATGTGTACATTAATTTTCCATCTGAAAAATAAAATCAGCAAATACTTGGCTTCTTTGAAGTCGATAACCGCTACACACAAAAATGGAGAGTACCGGATTGGGACTGTCAGGCCCTTGTTTCAGTAAATTTGGAAAAAACTCTGGGGTATACATGTATTTTTTATCTTTGCTTTGTAGAGGTTCTCTTCCTAACATGCAGCCCATGGAAATCATAGTACTTGTGTTAAGCACAGTTGGTTCTCCCAAGTTTGCACATCCTTCAATTAACTTATCCTGGGAGGACAGGACAAAATTGTCTTCTTCAGTGCCTTCACAGGTATAATGTTGCCCTAAACAGCACTCTGGTTTATCCCTCCAGTTCCACACTTACCATAGAATTGCTGAAACAAAGAACCAAAGTTCATCAATTAACTGTAAAATCTTGTTTAAGACCTCATTTCATAAACAGTGAACTGTGATTCTTAAAGAATGTGAACAATTCACAGCTGACAGAAATGAATACCAATGTAAAGTGATACCATTATGAATTAAATTCTCCATTCCATAAGATATTAAATGGTATCTATTTTGTTTATGATGTAGAAAAATCTGACATTAAAACAGTCTTGTGGAGTAGCACTGCATTTCCCTTGAACTGTGTTGCAGATTAAAAAAAACAAGGAGATGCAGAAAAAAAATCAAACTATTGAAGTTCATTAATGGTAGAATCTGTTCTACTACTTCAGTAACACAATTCCCAAAATGGTTATTAATATCAAGAAAAACAAACTGCTCATCTTGCATCCCCAAAAGTGAAATATAAACAAAAAGAAAATACTGAAGACTGGACTACATCTTCAGTGATTCTCTTAGAAGCAATTTGGTCATATACACATAGTCTGAGAGTTCAGGACCAGCAACTTATGTGGTCACCTACTCCCGCTTCAATGACATCACTAGATCATACATTTCATTCTCTTACCACTGTGCTGAGTCTCAGTAACCTGCTCTTGATCAAAACACATCTCCTAAATATGTATCTGACCTCATCCCAAAATCTGGGAATTAACTACATCCATCTGATTATAGTTTTAGGGTACTGATTTCAATTCACTATTAAAAATATATCTTATTTCCTATTTAAATTTGTCCAGTCTCAGGTTCTTTGTGTTGAACCTTGTCATTCCTTTCTTAAAAGTCTAGTTCTATGACTGTAATTTCTCCATATAAAAACACTTAGAGACTGTAAGCAACTCAATGAGAGGGGGGTTTTTTGGTGTCCTTAACACACTGAGCTGAGTGTGTTAAGTCTCCTGATAAGCTTTCCACTCATTCAGTCACACAAAGGCTAATTCCAGTCTCCTACTAATTTTGTTTCAACACCCTTTTTTGAATGTATACAATAAAGTATAAACAGCATTTCAGCATCAGCAATTTCTGTAGGAGTACCATATGCATGACTTGGAATACATACCCAGTTCTTTCTGAATTAAATGGAATTTTCAAATATTCTTTAGAACCAGAAGAGTAAGATTAGTTCTTTGAAAAACAAAGGCCACCACTTTGGATTAGTATAACTTCAGAACCTCATGTTTCAGTTTTATAAAATACATTGCATGAAAATAATATATGGTGATGCCAAATTAATTCATTAAAATCTTCAGAACTCAGGTATGAAATTATGATAACCTTGGTGAATTACGAGACATTACATATACATTTAATTTTGATGAGAGGCACTAGTGGAAAAGGTAGCACATCGTGTAGTAAACATGCCTCACTTTTAAATTCTGTGCGAAATCTGCAGCAGGTACGTTTGACATATCTGTGTGTTTCACAATTCCTGTAAGTGTTTGTGTAGATGACAGTACAGATGAGTCTTGGTCTACAAAAGCTGACTCATTTTCAAAGTGTATCATTCGTTATTTTTGTCCTTTTTGACAAATTTATTTTCAAACATCATTGATCTAAAGTTGCTAACAAGGACTGTAAGCTCTATGCTGCCATTGAAACAAAAAGAAAAATGAAAAAAAAAAGAGTTTTGGTTATCATCTACCTGTATATGATACAAATGTGTGAAGAGATCTAACAAGACTCTTTTCATTGTGATTTGGTTCATCAGGTTTACCAAAGTAAGCAAGTGCTTACGCACTGAGCTGAAAAGCAGAGTTTTACTGACATACTTACCATTGTAAATGTCCAATTATTGATTTAGAAGCTGAAATATAACTATTTTCAGGATCTTCTCTTTCATTTGGTCCAATTTGGCTCTCTTACTTAAATTAGTGCTATAGATTTGAACCACCACTCTGGTATCAATCACCAGTATGATGGACGGGTAGATTCATTCCTTTTATTAGATTTTTAGGCAAAAAAATGCTGCACATGAGCGAATATTAAAGTTTATGCCCTGAATTTCATGTGACTAATTTAAAGGTCATACTTGTTAACTGTTGCAAATTTTTGCCTATGGAACCTTTGACATTATAAAATGAAATTTAATATTATAACACTCTAAAATTCCTTCAGACAATGGATTTTGTTTCATATGATGTGGCATTTCACATCTTGAAAGCATGGCATTCCACCTCTATTCTTAAGGAAAAAAACCAGAAGTATATTTTGATTATGCAGACACCTGTAATGTCTAATTGTAAATGAGCAAGTTGTAACCAGAACTGAAGAGGACATGATCACTTATCACTTGGAAGAATAGGAAGAAATTAACTGACATTCCAGCAGAAATAGACAGTATTTTTTATCTGGCAACACATGTACAGCTTGCTTGAGAAGAGGTGAACACCCTAGTCTGGTATTCCCAGTTCACAATTGTCAAGTAGTTTTGATATTTTGATTTCTTTCTTTAAAATCTCTTAGCTTGATACTGTTCTGCAGGATTACAGGAATCAAACATCATACAACCCTAAGGTTTGGGTAGACAAGTTGCCCTTTCCCTTTTGTGTGCTATCAGTCCTGTGTGTTTGCAAAAGCTTTTACTGTGTAAAAAAAACAAAGGGTGTTACAGTAGGCTTAAATTTGCTACGGTTCCTTATTTCCAGTCAAAAGATTTTAAGGATGAGAAAAACTGTAGGTTTTTAAAATTACTGTAATGGGTGTTTTATCACCACAAAATGTCTTCTTCTCTGAAACCACATTTGTAAAACTTTGGCTTTTAATCCTTGAAAATTATAGTAGTGGAGATTATATAGTGAAATATACAGGATAGCATTTGACTGGAAGTTTCCACTGTCACTGTTGTGTCATGAGATTGTAGCTAATCATGACTAAAATCTGGGACATATTCCTTCTACTCACGCTCTTTTATTTTGTGTTCTAGCTAGTGTGCTAGTAATAATACAGTAATAATATCTTTTAGATGACATGTTAAATCAAAGTTTTCCGGAGATCAGCGATTACATGGTACATTTTGAAAAAGAGAAGTACAGTAAATCTAGTGTTCTGACATATTTCTTCAGTAGTCTTCATAACCTTCCCTCATGGAAGGGTATGATCTCTTTGGAAAGAAGTGTTCATGCTCAAAGAGATGTCCTGCTCAAAAAGCTGCTAAAAGATTAACGGATAGCTAATGCTCTAGGACACACTGAAATATGCCATTTTTGGAATGCCACAGTTTCACGGTTGCATTAAAGCATAATTTTATTTCTGTGCTCAGCCTACAAATTGCACATGGCTCTGTTTTTCAGTGGTTTACTGAAACACTGGCAATTTGAAATATAGTGCTATGGTCACAATTTACACATGAAATACATAAACTGCATATTTACAAAAAATTGAAATGAAGATTTGCATAGACTGAAGGTTGCAAGATTGATTTGGGAATTCTAACCAAAGAAAATTATTTCCTTTGTGACACAGTTGCTGCTTCCTGTAAAAATGTTGCTGAAAAAAAAAAAAAAAGATAAAAAAATCAACTAATCAACCAAAAAAACCACCAATACAAAACCACAAACAAACAACAATAACAAAGCAGCACTGGAATGTTTGAGCTTGTATTGATAATGTTATTTTTGTTTTTTGTACGGTATACAGTTGTAGCAATTGAATAATATGTTTTTCAGCTGAACACACATCTTAAAGAATAAAAAAAAATAATTCTGTGAAAATATTACCAGTTCTCAAATATAAAGATGGGGGGTTTGTCTTTGAAAAATTAGCTGTCTTTATCACATTGTCTTTATCATCAAAACATAACTTACTCTTAACAGAGGAAGAAATGTAGATCTTGATTTTCCTGAGTGTTACCAACCAGTATATTAATTTTTTTTTTTTTAATTACAGGTGAAAATTCACAGACATATTTATATCACTCAAGAAGATATTCTAACAAGGTTTTCTAGCAATTTTTAGGTGCACAGGATGCATTTTGGAATAGTATATGTTACGTAATTATCTTTTAGGTATGCATTTCCCAGAGGTTACAGTGGAGTGTCTTTCAAACTGTTGCAAATCAAAGTATTGTTGTCATTCTGACTTATGATTTACCTATTTTTTTTGTCAGCCTCTGTGGAGGTCTATGAAGATACTAGATGGAGTAATTTGCAGAACCAGAGTCCCTAAGTCCTTTTCATCGTTATGCAGTGGTGATAGAGTCATTCCCCCTTGAGAGTTTCTGAAGAAGGTAGTCTTCTGGGAACCGACTTTAGAACAAGACTGTTAAAATATCATCAGCAGTTCTGAACTGTTCCTAGATACAAAGCATGTTAAACAGATAATAGTTCTATTATTCCATTCAGTTTTCTACCTTCCATTCTCTATGCATGCAGATAATATCACATTATTTTAATGACATATAGGGCCCACACTATGTTTGATGTCAAAGGGAGTGCTACAGCATTTTCTAAGAGCTTAGCTCCCTTGATAATGGGAACAAGGAAGCTACATGTACATAATAGAATGACCACAGTGAGCAAATTCCAGTCTTTGCTCTAATAGCATAAATCTCAAGTAAATTTCCTAAATTAAATAGTTATAGAAAGTTCAGAATTAATCAAGATCAAGTAGTGGTAGTTTAAAACACTAGAAGTAGTTTAAAACCTGTCTCTGAGAAAATTGGCTCCATCACAAATTTTGGCTAAAATGCAAACAGATGTCAGGATTTGGAGATCCAAATCAGTGAACAACTGGCAGCTAGGAATAAAGATTGTAGTGTGAATGCGACCGGCAGGTTCTTGGATTCTGCTTAGCCAAACTATTTCCCCCTTCTTTCTGCACCGTGAAATCTAATGCAGTGGTCATTGCAGGGGCTCCAAAGCAATCCAGATTAAGAAAGCAGCAAATATCCACTGGAGGTAAAAAGGTGAGGATGCCTTTAAGGGTCACTCTGTCATCAAGACCCACCTATCCCCATGCTCTGTACAAATTGAAGCCATAAACTGATTTTTGTGGAAGAATTTGAAAAATGCATATCCTCTTTTTCATTCCAGCTCTAGGACTTCCTGATACAGATGTGTTTTCTACAGATACCCTTTTTTCCCCACAGTCTGTGATTAAGTCCATGTTTGGGAGATTTGTTTCAAGGTAAATGGACTATATGAGGTCACATTATCCCATATTATCTCATAAAATGAAAGGACCTATGCTTACAGGACAGCTTTTATAAAAACAAACAAACAAGCAAACAAGCAAACAAACAAACTACAAATAACATATAAGAGCCTCTGGAAAGCAAATTACTCCATTCCCAGGAGTTTCCTGTACACCTTGCTTTCAACCCCTGGTAACGTGGTTAGCATAAATAATGCCATTTTAAGAGGCAAGCAGCCATTCTCTATGACTGAGTGAGTTATGTATTGGTTCCCTTTCCTTCATTACCAATCCCTGAAGATCCTGTGAACCAAGTAGACAAACCAATCAGATTTCTTCTTCCCCTCCCTACCAGCCTGGGTGCCAGGCTGTTTACGCCCTTCCTCAGCAGCCTTGGAGTTCCCAGGTGATCAGTCAGCCTGGTGGTGGTGATGGCCTGACACAGCACAGCGAAGTGCAACAGTAGCCAGAACACTCTGAGTAAAATCAAACAGTTACAAGCCGTAAGTGGAGAACCTGGACTAAAGCTGCTGCTGAACAGTGAGATTCAAAACCTCACAATGGCCAGAGACAATGCCGCTGTTCTCTCTTTCCTCCTAAGACTAAGTGTAGTATATGGCTTTCAAGTGTACATTATGATTGTTATATAGATACAGTAAACCATCTGATACATCCTGCAGAGGGTCCAGGTGATTAATAATCATAATGTGTTAAAAATGCTATATTGTACTATTTATTATTGTATTATATCGATTCTGCTCATAGACATCCTGTGCTATTCTAATCATAAATTCTGTCCTATACTAATCATGACATCCTGTTAAGAAATTAAAGCTTTAATTGTAACTATGAATTAATGTCTTCATCCTTCTTCTAAGGATCCCTAAAGGAGCACATCTGTCCCCTCAGTGTCTGATGACACTAAAGCTGTGGAATTTCCAGCTGGTAATACAAGAGCAAAATCAAAGAGCTATTTCCTCATCAAAAAAGAAATTCTACAGGAGTCATGTTTCACAAGAAGAATCCAGAAAAACATCACAAATAGTCAATTCCCTGCAGCAAAAAGACTCTGTTCCCTGGAGATTCCCCATTATACTTAGTTTTGTATGTGGGGTGGGATACAGTAGCTCATCCCAGGCTCTTTCTGACTACATACTTGGTGAAAAAGCTCAGACTGTCTTTATAACAAACTGTGTTTCCACACAAAGCAGAACTGTTACACAAGGCAGCAAGACACTGTGGCATATTTTAACAACCTCATTGATCTGGACTATTAGTAGCCAGGCCTGCTAGAGGTGTCCTTTTCCTACAGCAAACACGACTTGTGAAACTGACCATCCCTTTCCTGGTCAGGTGATACATTTCCCCCAAAACACATATCCAGAGAAAGCAGCAGTATGATGTATAGGGATTAATGCCGGTTTTGAAACAATTTTAAAGAAAGAGAAAACATGATTTGGCTCTTTCTAAACTTTAAAGGGAGAAACAGGAGATTTGTCAGCTGTAGTAGAATTGATAAAGCAAAATACTTGCTCAAATAATTCCCCATTGGAAAGGACAGAGGGGGGAAAATGATAAACAGATGACCAGAAACTTTGATGCAGACTATAAAACCCTCTTCAACCTTTAATGTCCTACAGAATGTGTATGTATTCCACTGAAATAATATACAGTACTACAGGTCTACTTTTGGTCTTGCACATATTAAAGTCACGCATGCTGTTAATAGTGACATTTTTTTAAGATGCTGTCCTTAAGATACCAAACCAGTAATCATTTGGGCTGGTAGTTCTTTGCCATCTAATTAGGAATAACTAGTTATCTGGTCTATAATATCAAGTTAAAAGAAACAAGAGTACAGTGAGATCAGAATTGCCTGCTGAAGCCATGAGTAACCTGGAATAAGCCTAAGAAGGTGGAAAGGTGCTTTTCTGTGGAGCACTCTCTGCCAGTCCTGTGTACCTCCAAATGGTGGGTTAATGGCACTACTCCACAGTTCTATTGGAAACATGCCACCTTTTCTACATGTTGTGGAATCTTTGTTTTATACATGAACTATAGTATAATAACTTAAATCTGCATACAAATTTTCCTGTCTAGCCCTGTTTTTTGGAAATTGTTTTCAGCACCATGAAAGTGTGAACTTTCATACAACAAGGTCATTGCATTTATCATTGCATTTATTTATTTACCCTTTAGAAAGTTTGTGACCCTAAACCTTGGAGGAGATTGTTTTAAGAAGAGGAAGGTGGAATTAAGGTGAAGTTCTAAGGTCTAAAAGCCAAAACCCACAAAAAAATAAAAATATAGAACACATAAACGAGGCTGCCTTGACCAGGCAGGTTGGTAAATGCAACACTGAAGTGAAAGAGGTAATAAAATATTTCATCTTGCTTTAAAAATCTAAGGAATTTTAATTTAAACTTAATTAAAATTTCAACTAAAATATTTTGCATTAGGCAGTCACCAGGGAACGAGCAAAATAGAGCTGTTCTGGAGGAAGTTAGTTTGGCTTAGTTTTGAAAAGCTGCCAACTGTCAAACTTAAGTAAACATTTTCTTAAGGAGCTTGAATGCCCGTAAATGAAAATATACAGCAGTAGAAACAAATATGAGGATGAAACTAGAATGGCATTGGAAAAGTCCTCTGAAATCTAGGTGTTAGGTCTGAGTAACTGATAGGTTTTGTCCCTGTTGCAGTAAAAAAAAAAAAATTATGAATTTGCTTTTTGAATATATCTCCATCTCTACTGGAATTGTGACACGTTTTGCCAAACCAGTTTGAATAAAGTCACTGAAGGCACTTGTGTCTAACCATTTTCACCTTGAGCTCAGACGCAGGACGAGGGCTCCTACACTCTGGTGAACTGATTCACATAAGTGGAGTCTGAAGCCTCCTTCTGTCTCTGTGTGAGAAAGGAGATAAAAACCTGTGTTCGCAAGGGGGTTAGCCTATATAAATCACTGAGCATGGCTCAGAATTCTGCCTTTTGGTGTGTACTCCGCTGTTTGTCTGACTCCTCAGGTATTTCTAACACACAGTATTTAGGCGTTCAATGGTGAAAAGCCACTAATACAAACTATTGCTAATGTTATTCAATGAGAATGAATTCAATTAAGCTATGGTATTTTGTCTGCAGGACAGAATTTCTGTGTGAAACTCATTGATATGTCTCAGAATTTTACTGACACACAATATTTCACTTAGGCACTAACTCCTAGAATCAGCATTAGAGAAGGATCTTGGCTTTCACATACAGAGATATTTTTGGTTGTAAACAGAAGTCTAAAGTCACAAGCTATTAAAATCTGAAATACCAAACATGAACAAAGGGAATAAAAGTGTATCTATTAAAATTTATTTGTTGGTGCTCAATTTAACAATTTTTGGTTCCTTTGTAATGGACAGAAAATAACATAAAAACTGAACGTAAACTTAAGCAACTCCTTTTTATGCCATGCTGCTGACCCTGGCTGGATGCCAGCCACCCACCAAAGTCATTCTATCAGTCCCCTTCACAAATGGTCAGAGGAGAGAAAATATAACAAAGGTTCAAGAGTTAAGGTAAGAACTGGAAGAGATCACTCACCAACTAACATCATGGATAAAACAGACTCAACTTGGAGATATTAACTGAATTAATTAGTAACAGAATCAGACCCAGGATAATGAGAATTAAAATAAATCTTAAAAATATCTATCCCTCCACCCTTCCTTCCTTCCCAGGCTCTACCTCCTCCCTCCAGCAACTCAGTGAGACTGGGAGTGGGGGTTACAGTTAGTTCATCACACGATTTTCCTGCCACTGCTCGGAGAGAACAGTCCTTCCTCTGCTCCAGCATGGGGTCGCTCCCATGGGAGACAGTCCCTATGATCATCTCCAAATGTGTCCATCCCATGAGCAACAGTTCTCCATGAACTGCTGCAACATGGGCCACTTCTTCATGGGTGTAGTCCTTCAGGCACAGGTTGTTCCCGCATGAGTTCCCCACAGGGTCACAAGTCTTACCAGAAAAACCTGCTCCAGCATAGCCTCTTCTCTCCCTACATCTGCAGGTCCCTGCCAGGAGCTGCTCCAGCAATGTTTTCCCATGGGTTCACATCCCTCTTTTGTGCATCCACCTGCTCCAGAGTGGGTCTCCTCCACAGGCTTCATGTGGATCTCTGCATTCCCCTGGTCCTCCAGGCATATCTCTGTACCCCCAATGTGTTGCAAGGGGCCATCCTACTTCACCATGGTCTTCACCACAGGCTGCCGGGGAATCTTAGTTCTGCCACCTGGAGTAGCTCCTCCCCCTCCTTCTCCACTAACCTTGGTGTCTGCAGAGTTGCTCATATGTTCTCACTCTGCTCTTCTCTGGCCACAATTACATCTGTACAATAACTTTTTTTTTCTTCTTAAATATGTTGTCATAAAGGTGTTACTATCATTCTTGATTGGCTTGGCATTAGCCAGTGGTGAGTCCATCCTGGAGCCAGCTGGCATTGGCCCTGCCAGACACAGGGAAAGCTGCTTCTGGCAGCTTCTCACAGAAGCCACTGCTGTAGCCCCCCAGCTATCAAAGTTTGGTCACACAAACCCAACACACAAAAAAAAGGGCTGAATTTTTTGCAGAAGGATACTGTGACAGATGCCCCCTCTCTGAGTAAGCAGTACTTTTATTCCAGCATCACCGGCAAGTGTAAACTGTAAGAACTCTGCTAGACCATATATTCTCAGGCACCCTAGACTCTGGGCCATGTCTTATCAGGAGCTAACAGCACCAGCCTGAGCTGGGACTAGACAACATTAAAACTGCTGCAGCTGTGCACTAGCTGCATACACACCAAAGGAGGGATTGATTGCAAGTCAATTACTTTACCTACAGATATCTGTAGCTCTCAAGCCCATTGAGTTCTCCTGCACAGCAGCAGGCTGCACACTGGTGATTTCCCTTTGTGCAGGATTAATCCTCAAGGTCTATAATGAGGTAAGTGACATTTTACACTAGGCCTAAAATTATATCATATGCTAGCAACATTTACATAGCCTGCTGTAACTTATTAGAAGTGTAGTAAGTAGTAGAGTGTTTGACTACTATCTAATCATCATCTAAATTATTGTTTAAACCATTGTCAAATAATTGTTAAATCACTGTATAATTATGGTTCAATTATTGCTTAATCACTATTTGATTATCATACAGTCATAAATTAGTTATGATTGGATCACCATTTAATCATCAATAAACCCCTTTTTGTTAACACTACTGTGACTTCTTTTAATAATTCATCTGCAATAAATATCAAAAGAAACTTAGCCTCCTCCTGTCCTTCCTGAATTACTGAACTGTCAAGAAACTTCATGAGAAAATGGTAGAATATTATGTAAAAAACATAAATCCAAGTTCTAGGTACTGCAAAAAGTTAAATCTTACTAAAGCTGCACACCACAAATATCAAATACATATCACTTGGCTAAAGAAAATATCAGCCTAAACAATCAAGATAAATAAAAATAGGAGGCAAACTTGAACATACCCCTGATGTTTCTGAGCTCATTCTGGCTGCAACTGAAGTATTCTGCTACTAATTGATTGCTTCATGGATTACCTTCTTCTTGCTTCCTTGCTACTCCACCAATCCCATTTTCCTTCTTTACATTACAGGTTGGAAAAATCTGTTTAAGATACTGCAGTGTTATTGATTAAGTAACAACTTATGAAGAAACTAATAAATACTCTGAATATACCAATGTTATTTATTGTTATGTCACTTTTTACACTACTATACACAGTAATACACAGTACTATACACAACAATATTTTTTATCACTCTTTAATTTCACTGTTGTTTCACTTTTTTGAAGTAATTTGTCTCTGAGGTACAAGGCAGTATTTCCATCTACTTCATTTTGCTGTTTGGATCACCTGCTGTTACTGCTGACTTGGACTATTTGGCCTCTCTTCACATATTGTTCAGAACTGTACCACTTTTTAGTTCAGGTATGGATTTCAGTTTCATCACCATTTTTCTGGAATATTCAGAGTAAACAGAGAAATCTATGCTACTTAGGTTTATTCTGGGAAGTATTTGTGCACTGAGTAGCACATCATCTGCCCTGTTACCCATATTAATTTTTGAAACAAATGTATGATCTACTAAAACTTTCCTGGTTTGAATTAATTTTTAGTTGCATGTATTCCAGATAGTTTCTATTTTATATCAAAAAAATCTAAGAATTAGTGTTCAGAACATATGTCTCATTTAGTAACACTCACAGTGGAAGTCACTGCAGCATGCAGCATTCCATTTGGATTTCGTGATAAATTAGAGCAGCATGATGTGCCAAATGTGGCACAGACACAGCTTCAACAAGAAGCATCTCCAGGATTGTAACCCAAACACTCACATTGCAGAACAGATGTGTAGAAAGACTTAAGTTGCTGTTAAGGTTCTCCAGCTCCAGAAAACCTGGAGAATTAAGTCAGTGACAAGCAATCTGACAGGTTATAGCAGTAAAGATACAGAAGAGAGCTAGTTAATGTGCCAGTGCTGATTTAGCCTGGGCTTCGAGGAAGCATTTCAGATTAGAAATAAACCTGGTACAATAAGTTTAAGATTATTGTAGAGATCTGGACTTAACCCCCAATGCTTATAACTTCAGACTAAGGCATCAAATAATATGAGCAGAGCAGTCCTCATAACATGCATTGATTGTTGTCCCCTTGAGGATCAGAGTGAAATGTTTGAGTTTTCTTGAATGGAATTGTGGAAGAAGTTTTTTAAGGAAAACTGTAATTTACACACGCATGCAAACAAACACAAACACACACGCATTACCCTTTAGGAAGGGAATTAAACATGTAATCCTTGGAAAGAGAAGGGACTCAGAACATGGGACAGACTCCTATTTCACAAATTCTGAAAGAGCAGGAAAGAGATTTCAAAGCCATAATTCCATATTGTGTAGACCTGCTTTGAGGAGAACCTGTACCATGGATCAGGGGAATGGGTAGTCCCAGCATCTACCAGAAAAAGAGAGCTAAACCATACACTGTGCCAAGAGAGGTAACAAAATCAGAACTGTTGAATGTGCAGCAGAGGAACAACTGAGGTACAATTGACTCTAAACATGTAGGGATTCATAGATTAAAGTTGGCCTCACAAATTGACCTGCAAGCAAACTAGAGGTCCTGGGAAAAGAGATAACACACTCCTCAGAGACAGCAATGCTAATTGGTAAGAAATTGTTCTCTGAACTACTAGCACAGGGTTAGTGACCTTCAAAGAATCTCAAAAAGCACGCTCTGAAATCACATAATATTCCGAGTAGGAAGGGACCCACAAGGATCATTGAGTCCAATCCTTAAGTGCATGGCTCATACAGGGATCAAACCGACAACCTTGGCATTGTTAGCACCAGGCTCTAACCAACTGAGCTAATCTCAATTTATAATGGGAAGAGTAACTGCAAAAGGTCCATATCAGAGCAATGAGAGTAAAGGCTATAGATTCTTAAACAAACGGATGGCTACCTTGCAATCCAGGAACATCTGTGCTTTGCTAATTCTGACATTCAGGGTGATTATATGCCTTCAAAAGAAAGGAAAAAAATTACAAGTTCTAAATGTGTTCCGTTGATATTTACCTGATATTAGGCGTGAATCTACTTCCATTCACTGCTCATAACATGTTCAGTTCCATAAACCGTTAACTACTGATGAAAGCAATTACAGAATCAGGCCCCAGATGGCTCTAATGACCTGTACAGTCAATACTGGTTGTGAAAAATTCTAAATATCTAAGTTAATTTTAGCACCTATGTCAAGTAGGAGGTCCCTTTTCTTTACAGAGACATTCTTAAAAATATGAGCCAACACAAATGCATGTAGACTGATAGTCCAATTAAAATTTGTCACTTTTTTTCCCCCTGAAATTTGTGGGTTATAAGACTGGTCTTTTCAAGGCTGTGAAACTCCTAATAGTACCTACATTATCTGAGGGGAAAAGGGAATGCTGGGAGAGACAAAAAGAAGAGCTGAGAACACCATGCTAATTGGTGTTTGCAATGGAACTGAGATATCTGGGAAGCCATTAATGATATTAAGGCCAATGTGCCCCATCTCATTTAGCAGCCTGCAGCTGAGCAACACCTTTCCCTTCTGACAGAAAGAGGAAAGTTTCATTCTGACAGAAGTGCAAACTGGGAGCAAATGTGGCTACTCTGTAGTCCTTCTCCCGCTCCTTTTGAGCAATTCACTATCTCTCCTCCATTGCCAGAAGGATAAAAAGCAGAATGAAATTTATGCTCTGAATGATTGCTTTAAAGAGACATTGAGAGATTGCAATGGGCAGGGAAAAAGATCAGAAACAAAACAAAATTGATAGTGCATACAAGATGATGGAAGATGTGAGCAGATCAGGAGTGTGTAAATGGTAGAGAAAGAACAGAAAGGAGGAAAAGGACACTTTTCAAAAATAAGAATAAGGATAGGAAACAATGTCCATTCCCTGGAACCCTCCACCGGCACAAGAGAGCTCTGACGTAGTACTAACACCATCCCCTGTTGACAATTCTGCTGCATTGAATGGCTTGGTGGAGAATAGAAAAAGATGCAATCATGGAATTTCTCCACTGTCTATTTATTGCTTGCCCCAGTGTCCACCCATTCATTAATGCAAAGTAGACACTCATGAAAAAATTTTCATACACTCATAGCACAGACATTCATTTGTTCTAAAGGTGACATGGAAAGTATTTTGTTGTTTTTTCTTCACTATGCGTTCTCTTGGCTCACAAACAATGTTATATGTCAGAGACAAACAATTATTTCTTGGAAATATCTGACAATAAATGAGTAAACAAGTGATAGGGGCCTTCCAATTTTAAAGTATTGTTTTAATTTTCTGTTGTGTTCTTCCTGATACATTACTGGAAATCAGTCTATGGCACTCTTGCAAATATTTAACTAAGCACACAGAAGTTGAGACTTTGGAGTATATCCACACGAGCTCCACGTGGTGTCACCTGAGCTCCCTGTGACTGGGCATAGAGCTGTGCTAACGTGTGCACAGTGTTTACAATACTTTAACTGACTTCTTCAGAAACCAGAAAAGAATTTAAAATTTACAGAACCAACAGATGAGAACCAGAGGAATATGATAATTTAATCTACTGGTTAAAGAGCAGAGAAGATCATATTTGTAGCTCCTTGTCTAATAATGACATGAAGCATCCAGGAACAAAATGTGACAAGCCCTGAGATAAAGATCACAGCCTGGGTTTTTCTTCTTCCAGATTAATGACCCATCACTGAGCTTAAGAATCATGCTTTTTCCTGTTCTCTCTTTCTGGTTCTGCACAGTTGTACACCTTCAGCAGAGGGGCTGGAAGATGTCTATCATTTTCCCTGGTCCCACTAGGGTAATAATAGTGAGATGATAGGAGCTCTCTGATAGGATGTGAAAGGTGTCATCTTGAGTCTTCTCAGGTAGGTCTGTAATCTCTAGGTTATTGTATAACAGCTACCTGACAGCAACATGTTGTGTTTAGTTTTGTTTTGTCTTGGGTTTGTTTATTTGTTTTTAATATGGATTTCTTTTCATAAAAGATCCGCAAGATCACTTAGCTATTGCTCTCAGACAGACTAAAGTCCTTTTTTGCAGCCATAGTTAGGTAGTCAACAGTGAAAAGACTGAAAACATAATAGTTTTCAGGTGCTTCCCACTCAGGATCTCTGTGCATCTCCTTGATCAACATGCTGACTGCAGACAAACTTTATTATGGTGAACTCCTATTTGGAGCCATGTACTTTTCCCCACACCTGCAAACTGAAACACTTAACACAAGGTTACAGATTTACCTCATGAGGGAAAAAAAAAAATAGATAATTTGGGAGGACAAGATGTAAATCTGCTGTAATTACACCACTTTTCTTGAATCTAACCCTTGCAGTACTTACAATCATGCATATTAAGCATACAGTATATAGAGATATTCAATAGCATGGACCTCAGGAAACTTGCATTTTATTCCATGTTCTTTTTGTACTTGCTGTTTAATCTTCTAAAACTCACTTTATGTGTCATATCTAGTTCTTCTCCTTCCCTTTACCAGCATTACAGATTTTAAAAGGTTTGAGGCAGACTTATTTTATATTATTATGCTTTTATGGTTGCAAACATGCTAAGCCTTGATTTCCACTGCAGACTGTAATGCTAATAGTATCTCTGGTGATGTTCAAGGCAACCGGAACCACAGCTTTGAAAGAAAGGATAATGAATATTGCCTTAGTACCTTCCTGTATCCATCATGAATGTACTGAGGCATACCCTGAGGGCCACTCTGGCCCTGTCCATGTCAGTGATGCACAGAATCTGTTAAGCTTTTTATCCAGCCAGATGCACAGAAAACGGAGTAGCAGCTGGCTCTAAGACATGTTGAAGAGATGCTCTGTGGCCAGAGCATTGCAGTACTCCAGTGGAGCACACATCATGAGACAGTCCTGTAAAAAGGGCAGTGCATACTCACATCAGCTCTAGGACTCCAAGATATAGGAGCTTCAAGGATGGTCTAAAACTCATGAGCTATTCCCAGCAGGTGCACTGAACAGAGATTCTTCACAAGCATCTGCATACAGCAATATCTGACATTTCCCTAGCTTTTCACATATTTTTACATCTACTTTTAGATTGATATAGAAATCTGTATTTTAATAAGTTATAGGTCATATATAGTTAACTTATAGGCATTACTTTACTAGAAAAATAACCTCCAGCACATCCACATCGGGGTTCAGTACACCCTGCTCACTTTTGCAACATATTGTAATCAATAGTTATCAGTTAATAGTAATTTTAAGCTACTGTAGGACTGACTCTGGTATTCAATGTTTATAAAAGTTGGTCCCAAAACCACAACCGTACGAAACATACACTATGACTTTTTTTGCCATGGCTCAGTTGCAGGAATCAGGAACAGAGGATATTTTTTTCCCATAACTATTTGAATTAAAACAAGAAAAATAGTAGTCCTAGCTGTTAGTTTGACTATTTCTGTTTCAGAGTTTTTCTGCATATCCCTGCATTACCTAAGCAGAACAAAGTGCATACTGTCTCATATTCAGCATTTCATAGCCAAAAAAGGATTGCCATGGCTTTAAATTAGTTTCATAAGCTTAATGTTGTATGAGCAAACACTTTTTTCTCTTAATGTAATAGGTCTATTACAGATATACTGGGGGGGAAGTAAGTTGCTTTTGGAAAGCCTGTAATTAATCAGTTAAAGATCTAGCTGCAAAATCAGAACTTATTGATGGTTGCACAGAGGCTAATGAAATGGTAGTATGAGTGAGTTGAGGGATTTAAACAGATTATATGTGTTCTATTCATTTTGTGCCTGTAAGTTTCTGAATATAATCACATCAAGATGTTTACTTAGACACCCAAAATTTTCATAACAATTATATGGGTATGGGGATTATAATAAAAGGTAAATATTTACAGTACATGGAAAAACATGGTTATTCTCTGTTGGAAGTTTTCTAAAGATCTTGTTGATGTTGGCAGATTAATTGCGTATTTGGTTTAATTTTTTTTAAAAAGAACAGGAAAAAATTAAAAAAGGAAGTAAAACACAACTCAGCTACATTCATTATATAAGATTCTTCTGATAGTAAAGTAAATCTGGTATGCTACTGGTTTGAATCCTAGTTACGATTCTACTACCACTAACTAGCCACAAGACATTCCCTCTATGAAAAAGACTACAGTTTGTGTATAACTTCCCTTTATTCCTCTTCACTCCTCTCACCATCCTTGTTTCTTTTTCATTTTGTTTCTATATCATCAGAACATTATTTGGAATAAAGGATTCATAAAATTATTCTTCATTTTTTATATATACTTAAACCCAAGAATTCAATTTTCAACAGTATTTTGACCATCCACAAGTAATTTCCAGTATTTCGACTGTCTATAAGTAACATCCAGTGCTCATTTTCTTTCCAATAAAAGCACTTTTGTTAATTGATTTAAAAAAATTTTTTATGTCTTTGGTACGATTTCATGAAGCTTATGTAAATTTTGCTTCTTGACACAGATGAGCAAGACATTTCTAGATTCTGATAAAAAGTATTTCAATGACTGTGATATACTCGATCTTGTTACTTTCTGGAGAAAAAAAAAAATCCTCAGAAATATTGTATACATTAGAGAGAAAAAATATTTAAGTGTTTAACCATGTGGGTTTTTTCCTTTTTTTGATATAAAATAGAAACTATCTGGAATACATGCAACTAAAAATTAATTCAAACCAGGAAAGTTTTAGTAGATCATACATTTGTTTCAAAAATTAATATGGGTAACAGGGCAGATGATGTGCTACTCAGTGCACAAATACTTCCCAGAATAAACCTAAGTAGCATAGATTTCTCTGTTTACTCTGAATATTCCAGAAAAATGGTGATGAAACTGAAATCCATACCTGAACTAAAAAGTGGTACAGTTCTGAACAATATGTGAAGAGAGGCCAAATAGTCCAAGTCAGCAGTAACAGCAGGTGATCCAAACAGCAAAATGAAGTAGATGGAAATACTGCCTTGTACCTCAGAGACAAATTACTTCAAAAAAGTGAAACAACAGTGAAATTAAAGAGTGATAAAAAATATTGTTGTGTATAGTACTGTGTATTACTGTGTATAGTAGTGTAAAAAGTGACATAACAATAAATAACATTGGTATATTCAGAGTATTTATTAGTTTCTTCATAAGTTGTTACTTAATCAATAACACTGCAGTATCTTAAACAGATTTTTCCAACCTGTAATGTAAAGAAGGAAAATTGCACTGACCTGAGGAAAATAACACTTTTGACCAAGTTTCTGCCACAGAACTCTGTACTGAAACATTTATAATTGAGGTGATTTAAATGAAAATACATATGCCTGTAGCCTGACTACCACCAATGTCATCGATCTTCTGAGCAAGAATTTGTATGTTTAGACCTCAAAATGTGTGTTTCTACAGTTCCAGACTGTCATACTTGACTATTCCAGACAATCCTATTAATGCAAGCTGTGCTCATCTACATTCAATCATTCATTTTTCTGCCACTGAACATATATTGGATACAAGTAATACACAGGAAGAAAAGACAACAGGGAATGATGTTGAAACATATTCATAAAACAGAAGCAAGTTGCAAGAATCTCTGCTTAACATCCTCTTGACTTTCCAAAAACACTTTCCATAAAACCCTTGCTCTGTTATTCCCTTCAGTCAAGGAGCAGCCTTCTGAAGTACATTGTGTGTTTCTATTTTACCTCTTCCATTTATAGAAGACTCCAGATGTAAAATGTGTTTAGATGCAGCCAACTCAAATAAATGAAAACACTTCTTCCAAAAGAAGGAAAGACATGAAGTCAAATAACAGTTTAAGCTGGTGATTTTCAGAAAGTCTTTCTTTCCCCGTCCATAAGATTAGAGCAAGATTTCACCCTAAGCAACTATAATTGTTTTTTTATGATGATGACAGTAAGTGAGAAACATTGTCAATGAATGAAAGATGACAGAGGCTCAGGAAGCCACATACAACCTACCTTAAAACCTCTGTGTCAGGCCTCTTATGCCAGTGGGCTGACTTGAGTCCTTAAAAGTAGGGAAATGCTTAACTTCTTTATAAACAAACCTCTTAAGTCCATAAGGAATCCACTTGCATAATAAATAACCTTAAAGCCAAAGGAAGAAAGCACTATCCAAAATTTTGTGGGGTGTTTTTACTTTATAACTGTAGTAGGCAGGACTATCTGTAATATCTGCAGATCTAGTTGTATCACAGACAAAAATGTACATAAAAATATTTGAGTTTATATCCACTTAAGTATTAAAGCTTATGCTCCAGTATAATACTGCATGCAGAGGTATCTTGTAACATAGATTTATTTGATGAAACATAAAGATGAGGAGATTGTGTTACTTTGATCCTTAAAGCTGAGGAATATCTCAGGTTGTTGCACTGTAAGGCAACAACAAGCTTCCTGCTGATGACACTGACAGCAGATTTTCACCTTTTTTACTTGAGGGACAGTTCAGTGTATCTGTAAAATGAGTAATGATTATTGCCTGCCTCAGTGTGGTGTTTGGCTAAAAACCTTTTGACTGAGTCCTAGAGGTGACCACCTGTGCACAGATATCCACAACTCCCATGTTATTTAGGACTGATTCCCTGAGGCAATGATTGCGTGGAGTCTTACAAACTCTGAGAAATCTACAAATGAGCATAGTATTATCTTTTTTACTAAAGCAAACAATTATATCTTGTCACAAAGCAAATTCTAAATTAATTTTCAGTGGTGCTTCTAAGTAGGTTCTTCATGCATCTGGAAACTGTTATCCATTTTCTCAATTTTTGAATCATGGGTTCTATAAAACATTCAGGTCGATGAAATTACACCAAGAAATGCTGCCAACTATCTAATAGAGATTTGAAGGAGAGTAAGAACTATTTTGCTCACCTGTTCTGACCTCCTGTCATAATTCCTGCAATAAAGCTGTTTTTTCATTTCCGCCACATAAGTAAATGTTGTCAAACTCAATAGTTTCAACACAACATTTGTAGTGCAGACTAGACAAAGAAGAAAGAGATCTAAAACAAATAAATAAGGTTGACACCAATTATTTTTGAAAATTCAAGTATGGCAAAATACACACACATTGTAAAAACATTCTTGTCTTGTCACACAGAGGGGAAAGATGGCTCTTTGCAACATGTGGTACCAGTATAAGGGTTTCTAATGTCAAAGAGCAAATCAATTTCTAAATTAAAAAAAAAGTAATTTCATGTTTTAAAAATCTGATAAGACTTCTCCATCTGCCATGTGCCACAGTTGACAGCTGCTTCCTTTTGCACGGCTAAGATCAACATGACCTTAGCCAGTCAGAGTGTGTAGGGTATAAGGCCATTGTTGAACATATTAGTGGAAAAGTATTAAAGCTTGGCAGAATTTTCTGGGTTTTGCCTTCTCTCTTTTGCTCTGATCAATATCTATCCCTTTCTATACTGTTCCTGTCTGTGTCACATTTCTTCTCTGTGGTAGATGTCTTTTAAGAGTAGCTTGATTCAGCTGTAGTTGACCTTTAATGGAGTAGTGCTTATTCACATCAAGTTTTTATAGGCCCGCTAGTTTCTGTACATGTGCAGAGCAGAAGTCCTCTTTGACCTACAGGAGTTACAGAAAGAGAGACACATTTTTGGGGAGGGAGGTTTGGTGGATACTTTGTTTTAGAAGAGCGATGTTTTCTTAAAACCAAAATAAATAAGCAAAAAAGAACAACAAAAAACCAGTTCTTTTTTAGAAGAAAGAAATCCTATGCAAATTCAAGAGTGGCAAAAAAGTAAACAATTACAACGTTGCAATTAATATAAACATAGTCATGTTTTGTCACATATATTAAGATTGATTGTAGCTCTAACAGAAAAATATTTTTATGAAGGAGACGGGGAAACATTTGCAGTTCAGTGTCAAATCATCATCATTGGTATCAATATCTGATTTGCCACAGCCTCAGCATCAAATGCACACACTGGAAAGCTCTCTTGTCTTTCTATTTTCTTGCCCTGCCTCCATCTTCGCTCTCTTCATTCCTCATTCTGACATGCTCTTCCTTTTATATTCTCTTCACCATCAGTTTCTTTCCTTCTTATTTTCTCAGTTTCCCATGACACTGTATTCAATTTCTTGAACATTTCTCTCACCTCTGCCCCTCTATTTGTTCCTCCATACATTTTTGCTTATGTTTCTCCCCCCCCCAAAGCCACATTCATCCTTTTTTGGTCTTTTCCCTAGCCCTCATTCTCTTTAGTCATTCCTCACACACACATTTTGTCCTACAAGATGGCTCAAATGCACATGGTCATCATATCAGATCATATCTAGCCTCTCTCCAAGGCCTTCCATTCATTTTGGTACCCTTGACAACAGTGGGAATGACACGGCCTCTTTACTGATTGCACTTGTAGCATTGTCCAGAGTGAGTGTTAAGTACGGTCCCAGGGCTAGAACACAGTTACTGGCCTGCCTCCTCCAAAGTTATTTTCTTTCCAGCCTTTCGTGAGACCAAGTGGACTAGGGCATAGCAGACAATCTACAGGCAAACTAGAAAATTGTCCTAAAAACATAAAATTTCCCCTAATCTGCCTTTCAAATACATTATATGTGAAGATAAGAAGTTGCAACCATTTGAAAATTCCTTATCTGCCAAATGTGTATTTGGCAGTGAAACTGTTAAAGTATCCACTGCATTGCAGCGTCTTCAGATGCTGAGTTCACCCTGTACATATTTGTTTACACAGGGAAACAGAAGCTGTGTGCAATACACTTGGAAAAGTCACAATATATGGATACAACCAACCATATAGGCAGAAATACACATCTTATAAAGAGAATAAGCGATGACAGGCAACTCAAGCTCTTGCTGCACTAACCCATGATACATTTCTTTTCATGAGCTAGGACTAAATGCAGGATTCGGAGCAATACAAAGGAAACCACAAGTAACTTTAATAATGATTACAAGTAACTTTAATAATGATTATATGCTCCACATGAATGTTACAAGTGTGTAACACATGTATTGGTGGTATCTATCGCATACTACTCTGATTTGCTTTCTATCTACATACATATATAACCCAATATCACCTATCATGTGAGATACCTTTCATCTTTATATGTAATGGATGGCACATGTCCCACTAGCTAATGCTAAGCCATACGTATGTTGTGCATACTTGCTCTTAATGTAAGATTTATTATTTATTGATGGCTTTTATTTACCCCTATTCAAAAGCGAGACCACTAAACACTGAACAGTGGACAACACATAAAAATTTCCCCTCCCCTTCTTCTTTTGCTTTCATGCATGAGAAATGATTGTACAAAGGGTCACAGTTCATCTTTAATTCATCCCTCTAACATGCTAGTTGCACTACTTTCACTCAGGATTCTCCTATTTTGTGTGTAGCCACTTTAACAAGTTCGTGTTTGCATGCAGTTTTGAAACTTACAGGGTTGGCATTATGCAAATTCTGTTCAGTGTTTTTTGGTTTGGTTTTTATTTTTTCCTGTTGAAGCGAGGCAACTTCTCCTCAGAACACTTACAATAAACTGTGCATGGCAGGGATATTCATGTGAACACACCAAAATTGTGGTATCTATGTATGCTGAGTTCTAACTCTTCCGTGTTTGGACTTTGTCTCCTTTTTGTGTCTCCCTACTACTTCTCTAGTCACCAATTTTGGAAGATTTATTTGTAGGTTCTAAGCAATAATAACTAATTTAACTAGGCATAATTTTTTGTTTACACATATTGTCTCCCTTCGGCTGATTAACCCGACCTAACACGCAGATAACTATGTGCGTTTGATTTTAAAACGTACATAATATTTTTTGGGTTTGGTTGCAGCTGTCAATTTTATTTCACTCATTTAAGAAGCAATAAATATACCTCCTAATGACCACAGACTGGTGGTATATCCTTTGCTGTCTAAAGTAGCTCGCTGCCCATCAGACAAGCGGATTACCGGTCGCCAAACTTAGTTTCTTCTAGTTGCTATATTTCTTCATTTATTTGGTGTTCGCTGCCGTTGTTTGGTCTAGTTTTTTGTTTTAGTTTGGTTGGGGGGGGGGGGGTGGTGGTGGGTTTTTTGGGTGTTTTTTTGCATCTCCTGAAACCCGGTTGCAAAGGTCAGCGAGGCGCTGGGGAGGAAAGAGAGCCTCTCAGAAAGACAGCAGTGCAGTGCCTTCCGTACAGCAGAATTCAGGGCTGGTGAGACACTGCAGCCGCTGCCACCAACTGGGTAGGGGCGAGGGTGACACCGGCGAACGCTTCACCGCATTCGAGGGAAGGCGCCTTGGCTCCGCCAGGAACAGTCTTTCGGACAGTGGCCGGTGCTGCTCGCACCGAGGGAGATCGCGGCTCTGCCGCCGCCGCCGCCGCCTCTTCCTCGCCCCGGCCCCTCGGGCCCGATCAGCCGGGCGCCCTGTTGAGGGGCTCGGCCGGGGAGCGGAGCTGAGCAGAGGGGAGCGGATCCACCCGCTCTTGCCTCCCAGCCAGGCGCGCTCTGCCGGTGTACCCGGGTGCACTCTGGTGGGGACCGGGCGTGCCGGGGGCGGGCATCCTCCCCCTGCCCCGCAGTCTTCGCGGTGGTCGCGGGCCCCGACAGCACCGGCCCCCGGCGCCTGCCTCGGCTGCTGCTCGCCCTGCCGTGTTATGGTCACTGTTGTTGATGAGGAGGACGTTATTCATTATTTAGGGGGACGGGGGGGTGTTGGGGTTTTGGTGGGGGTTTTTTTCCCTTTCTAAAGCCGCATTCAAGAGCCGGGGGTTCTGGGCTGGTTTCTTGGGACGTGTAGAAGCGATTATTGTAGCAGCCCTAAGATAGGATGAGGGTATTTTGGAGAGGAAAATTTCCCATGGGAATCAGCCTGTTTTCGAGAGGGTAGGATTGAGGTGTCCCCTATGCATATTTATGGGAGGACTCGTGGGGGACAGGGTTATCCCGCTGCTTCCCATCCCTCCTTTCCCGCCAGTCTGACTCCCGACGTGGGACGTGAGCCCTTTGGGACCCGCGCGGGGCCGGGCTTGGGTCATTGCCTCCCCTCACGGCCCACACAGTCCCCATGACCAGCGGGGGAAACGAAAGGGTCTGATCACTCCGGTGGGACCCCCAAGAGAGCCGGGACTTGAAAGCGGGCCTGGAACTCCCTCGCTAACCAGAAATTTCTGTTCACCACGGAGACAAAATCGCCGCTGTATTTCCTGTCCTCGAACACTTCCTGACACGGGGAAGATAACAAAGGGGAAAGTTTAAAGTAATAAATATACCCGATCTGCTTCGCTCCCCTTGTGCGTTCTGGGCTGCCGGCTCTAAGGCCAGGCAGCACGCGACAGAAGAGAAACTGGGCTTTTCCAGTCCTCGGCCCGACCAACGCTCTGACATCTTCTTAACACCCCAGAATTTTGGGGTGTGTGTATGGGGGGGAGGGTGTTTGTGCATTTACATCAACTTCCAGAGCCCTCACTCCTCTGCTTACACTACCCATGACAGTGTGTCCATTTCCGACTGGATGAAAAAATAGGGCCAGTGATGCCGGTCAGTCCTGTGGCGACACTCCGAGTGTTACTGAACTCCGAGAAGGCTCTAGGAGAGAAAGCATGACTGCTTTCTGCCTTTTTTCCTTTTTTTCTTTTATATTTTTTTTAATTAAGCGGTAGCGGGATTTAATAAGCCAAATGGCATTATTAAAACTCGGGAAGGTTTCCTGGGCGCGCAGAAGCCCACTGACAGGTTTTCTTCTGTTTTGATAGATTTAGTGCTGTTATGGTACACTTCTCCCTCACATGCAGTAGCTAAGACTCGAAGATTAAAGATCGCACACCTCTAGATGAGTCAAAGCCTGCATCTCGGAGCAGCTAATACATTTCGTGATTGATTTCTCTGCTTGTTTCCAGTTTCAGCCTTGTGCGAGACCTCTTCCTCTCTCGGCACATCGCACGGGCTCCTCGCCGCATTCCGCAAGACAGCGAGGGGAAATCCGAACCTCTGGGAACCTCAAATCCAGACTCTTCTTGCACAGCATCTTTTTGGTCCAAAGCTCCTCAAGAGAAGTTTTAAGCCAGAGCTGACGGAAAGAACCTTTCTGCGTGCCCGAAAGTCGAAGCTGCGCTGAGCCACCGCCATGTCGTGGGACAAAAATAGCCCTCTCGACCTGAGCCGGAGGCGCGATGCTTCTGTGGCCAGGTCACCTGCTCAAAGCCCCGGGAGGGTAAACGCGACAAACCCCGGAGGGGCGGACAAGGAGTCCCTGATGCCCAGTTCCCACACGACGCTCGGCAGCCGCACCCTGGTACTGCCTCAGCCCCTAGCAAGGGCATTTCACCCATGCCCTAGCGAGCCCACTGCCTCTCTTCCGAAACCAGCAATACCTCTAATAATTTCACGAAGTTGATTTTTTTCCTTCTTTTTTTT
The DNA here is from genome assembly GCF_003945725.1 of Corapipo altera. Classification (NCBI taxonomy): domain Eukaryota; kingdom Metazoa; phylum Chordata; class Aves; order Passeriformes; family Pipridae; genus Corapipo; species Corapipo altera. The sequence continues at coordinate 3,872,113 of NW_020884875.1, forward strand.
TTTTCTCCTTTCCTAGGAAACCATCCTGGTTTTCGCCACTAAGCAAATGCAGGACAGAATTTATAGCGGTGCTTTAAGGGACGGAAAGGGTTAATCGCCGCTGTCGGGTTTTTTTTTTTTTTGGTCTTTTTTTGCCCCCGTTCCCTTCCCTCGAATGCATATAATCTCATTTGAGCCCCTCAACGTGATGAAAGCTGTTGATTGCTGTGTAGAGTCACCGACTTTTAGCAGGCTCTCCCAGCCCCCATCCCAAAAATAAATAAATACGAAAAGGGAGAAAAAAAACCCGTATATTTTCGGAAGTGTCTCAAATATGTACAAATCCCATTTTATGTCTTCCCATTCATGTGCATATTGATATCATAAAAGATAAATCCTTCAGCAGGATTTTTCTCTCAATACCTTATTCATTGAAACTGGCAGTTCCACTCATTATTCCACTCCCTTAAACCCGATTCTGATGTCGGCTAAATATAGAGCTTCGCCTTACTGGGAACGCGAATCGAATACACAGTAAGCAAATCAGTAGCACAGGAGGGGGAAAAAACCCTTGATCAAAGCCCTCCTTTTCTTCCCAATCCTGGTTTGTTGGGGCGGAGACAGGTTTCTCGCTTATTGCACATCATTTCCAAAGATCAAGCTTAACATGCAGTCGTCTCTTCCAGAAGTAGTAGTTAAACTAAAAGTTACGGGGTGGGGGTTAATAAAATTACAGATTGAATTATTTTCAAACAAGGGTGTAACGGTGAAAAATAAGGTGTGTTATTTCAAAGCTGGGAGGAGCTATACTTTAATCAGGTCAAATTTTCAAAAGATATACAAACATCTAAGGGGGGAAAAAATGCATAAGATGCAGTGCGGAAAAATACCTTCCATCTTTCGGTCTTGGAAAACCCTGGGATTTTTTTTTTTTCCCTCATTTTTTTTCCC